>NW_009711352.1:3331-24595 GCF_000703405.1 Apaloderma vittatum
TTGCTCTTGAGTGTTTATCTGCAAAAGAAGTTAAAAGTAGGTTTAGAAATCGTAGTGTGATACCTTTTAAAATTTAATTTCAGAAAGCTCAAAGTCATAGGGGTCTAGAGGGCTGTTTTTCATACAGCTGTATCTTATTCAAAGCTTCTGTGCTTAATCCTAAGCTGTACGATCAGACGAATAATGAACGTGCTTTAAAATTCACACCATGAGGTTTTTAAAATACTGTGCAACAGGAGAAGTTGGGTAAATTCCTCGTTTATTGTCAACATTTCTGATAGCAAACTGTAACACATGGAATGATTTATTTTCTTTTCTGTTTGTCGCTGAAGTTTGTCTTGACTTTCTGCTGATTTCAGTACGATGTATTTAGAAGAAAAATCACTGCGTTCTCTGTAGCAAACTTAAAGCAGATGTGTGAAATACAGAGATGTCCAAATTGGACACTGGAATTAATTCTTATCACATTTAATTTGGTTACGACTTATTTTCTGCCCAGTGAAGCAGTCAGAGTGTAGAAATGGGGTAGAACACTTCTGTACTCTCGAGCCTCAGAAAATTAGGCTTCAGAGGCACTAATGGAAGGGAAAACATTAAACAGGTAATAGGCACACTAAGTTTAACAGTTGTTTACATGAAGTTTTTGCAAATTAGGAGTTCATTCTGACTGTACTTAAATTTTTCATTCCCATCTGGGAAGATACTCAAATTAGTTTAATTTTTTTTTATTACTATTATCTGCCAGAGTTAGGTAAATTTCTATTAATATGCTTACTTTTGATTCTGTTTGAGAATTTATAAGTTTTCCTGTAGGAGTGTATGTAATGGCTCTTGGTTCTTGTAATCCCCACTTGATGAAAGTTTAGAAATACGGATGCAGGTGTTCATTTTCTTGTTTTCAGAGCTCTGGATTTTATCACCAGTGTGGGTCACTACAGAGCTGTTACCGAATACAGCAGTACTGTTTGTAGATTTTTATACAGAGTCTGAGTTCCATAAGGTACCTGTAATTCATGTAGGTGCCGCTGCTTTGTAGCTGCTGTTTGATTTTTTTTTTTTCTGTTAAAAAAAGTAACTAGAGATATAATCATGTCTTTTCTTCTGTTAAAGTTCAAAGCTTTACTCTGTGGAGCTGTTCTTGAAACACAGAAAGGTCATTTTGATACCCTCAGGTGCCTAAATTGACTGGGCTTGTCCAGACGTTTTAGATGAAACTTCAGAGGTGGGGCAGAGGGCTCTCACTAACCCATCACCTTTCTAAACCGAAATTCCAGCATCAAAAAGTTCTGGATTGAGATGTAGGGATTTTCAATTTATTTTTTTTTAATTTCCTTTTTCGTGAAAATATATTGTTTAATTTGTGGTAGCGTTTTTGAAAATGTATTTATGAGGAGGAAAAAACTTTCAATAAGAAGTGATACAGTGAAAGGGAAGAATTTTCTTTTTGTTCACAACTGCATGTGACTTACTGTTAAGTGATCCCTTTGGCTAAAAATGCACTGCAGTGGTGTAGCCCTTCTTATTTCCATAAACGCTTTAAAGCAGTAGCTTTTTAAAAATATATTTAAACTGTTCTAAGCAAGAACATAAACTTGAAAGAAAAAAGCTTAATGCAGAAGATTAGATACGAATTTCCAGTAGTGTAATTTTGGAAACAGTGCATGGTAGTAATTTGCTGCGTTAGGATTGTATTCCCCACCGGCAGACTTGTGCTTCTTAGTTTCTTAAGCACTTGCTAAATCCTAGCACAAGTACTTGTTTTGCAGTGTGAAACTGATAGAAGATTAAAATTCAGTCCCTTTGACTCAAGATTCCTTCTAAATTTCTGCAGCGAATGAATGAAAGAACTAAAGATGTAGAAATAAAGATGATCTTGCCTGAAAGAAATCTTGGGATGGTGACAAAAAAAGTTCTAGTCTGTTAGAGTGACGGGTAGCCTGAATGAAACACCAGCATGTACAGCCTTAAATTTGTGAAGATGATATTAAACTAGATGCACTTGAGCAGAAATGTGCCATGCTCCTTTTTTTAAAATTTTTTTTTAATTAAACTTCCATGTCCTACTGTTTCAGACAAAATATGGAGGAAAGTCCCATTAATTTGCTGGAAGAATATTGATGAAAGAAGAATTACAGACCAAACGAACAGTGGTTGAAACTTGCTAGCAATTAAGTGAATAATAGGATGCATGTTAAGGTTTGGTCAGGGCAGTTTAGTGTAATAATGTGTGGGAATGGTGCTTTTTCTGTGTTTCCAGCTGGTTTCTTGTACCATTTTAATATCTGTATTTGAATGGAAAGTTTTGCATTGCATTGTTTTTTTTCTTATTCTTTTTTCCAATTTGAAAATAATAATTAGTGCTGCCAAAGCATAGCTGCATAGAGGACAGTAATTAAAATTTAAAACTTTCTCCAATTAATGACAGTGTTAGGAACCCAGAATTTAGTTCTGAGAATGATCTGAACACTGAGCAAAGCACAAATGAAGACATTCCTTCCTGCTTGAAAGTCTAAACTTTGTTTACATTAGTAAGCTTCATGACTGTGATTTAACAGTGGTGAATTTCACCAGAGGCTGCAGTTAAGATAGGGTAGAGGCATTTTTACCATTCTATTTAATCTTTCTGCAATGCTGCTTTCTTTAAAAAAAAAAAAAAAAAAAGAAAAGCAAGTTATGTCTGTCCAGCCTTAATGTTCATGACCAACAGCAAAGAACACCTACTTCAGGCATTTATATCAGAACAGATTCTGAGATAGTGAGGTCCTTATCCTGCAAAAACTTTTATCCCATATATAATTTACCTCAGAGAGCAAAATGTCTGAGCAATGGTTGAGAGTTCACTTTTCCTGGAGAATGTGGTTAGAGGTATAGAGTACGTACAGTGCTCAAACCATCTAGAGATAAACCAACTGTGGGGAAGCCTCATCAGTCTCCTTTGTTTCCAGCACACCCACTCTCACTGCTCTCAGTCTTTTCTCTCGTGTCTGGGCTTTTTCTTCTGCTTCATCTTTCCCATAAATCAGCATTCAGCCATGAAGATTAGAAGGCAAAGATTATCTTTTCCTTCCTCAGTGACTGGGAGGACCATGTGTCTGTTCCTTCTTGCTAAATGATGGTTACCAGAATGGGGATGCTTTGATCTTGTGGATGTCCAGAAAAGAAAGACGCAGCAAAAAAAAATATATTTAATTTCATTACTTTTTTCATAGTTAGTTGGTTGTGTTGATCCCGAAGGCTGAGTTAAAGCTGGATGGAGCACGTTCAAGAAATTGAAGCAGAAGTTGTCCAGGCTAACCAATTCTGGAGAAGAAGCATGGGGCGCATGCTTAGTTTGTGGAACATAATGGAAACCGGAGCCATTTGTGGGAAGGTAATGGAAGTAGAGGAATAAGCAGAAGACGGGTTTGAAAAACTGTCCTGTGGATATCTGGGAATAGAACAGTCATTTAGGCATTTACCTTTGTTATAAATATTTGTATTTCTCACATATGGAAATAGTGAAAAAGTATGTTAGCGGGGTTTTGGTTGCAAAGGCAGCAAATGAAGTCGGGGCAATTCCATTTTTCATATGGATAGCTCGGCACACATGTTCTGCATTAATTACCTCCATAAATTCTGTTAACCTGGCAAACAATGAAAATATCATGTTGGTGACATCACTGTATTGGAAAATAAAACTAGTTTTAGCATCTTGATTTTCTCAACATGACATTTGAGGAGATTTCTTATGCTATTGGCGTTTTACTCCCTCAATTTGCACCAAGATGTTTAGTTATTTATTCTGTGGGTTTATTTTATCTGTGGAGTAGCTATGTAAGAACCCAAGCATTTCATAGCCCATGAAGGCTGGAGCCCTTGATTCATGGAAGTAGAGAAGATAAGTTTGGTAAAACTCTGTCAGGGCACACCTGAGTAAGTGACTTTCCAAATGCAGTACTTGAGAGTTCTCAGGATTTTTTTTTGCAAATCGTAGCTTCCATGTTTCAAACTTAAAAGATAAAACAAAACACAACCAAACCCAACACAGCTATATTCACTTGCCAGGGTTTCTGGTTTTCTGTGCCTTACGTGGAGAATTTTGTAAAAGCATTTTTTTTCTGAGCCATGGCATGTTGCCAGCTGATTAACTTGAGGGCTACTACGGTGATAATTTCAAAAATTTCTGTCCTCAAACGAGTACTGATTACTTGTGATTTCAGGAACTTGAATGTGTTTGAACTACAGTAAAATTTGTTGGATCTGAGGAACGTCTAGTCATGGGTGCTGCCTGTAAAGGTGTCTTTTTCCATGGCACTTTTTAGTCACTGAAATTCTAGAAACTGAGCATGTCGTAATAAGTTTTGAATTTTCTATTTTTTCTAAGTGAACATGGACACTAGGGTGCAAGGTTTTTTTCCCCCTTTAAGTTGCTAGAAGCCTTCCCAAGGGTGATCTTCGTGATACTATGGTAGATCCCTAGTCTATCAGATCTTCGGAGAGCTCAGTTCTACAAAACTAATGCATACTGAGTATTATTTTTTTTCCCAGGGGAAGAGGAATGGAGACTAAAAAGACTTAGTTGTACAGTGGAACTAAGCCCTTTTGAGAAGTGCTTTAGAGTGTGTTAAAATTATTTGAGTAATGTTTGCTGTTGAGATTTGGCTAGACAGAGGCATGTGGTGCCATTTTATGTGCCTTGGAATTTGGGCACCCAACAGGACTGGAAAATGCAACATGTCCTACAAGGGACCCACTTCTTTCCTGGGCTGGAGAAAGGCATGGAATGGTTGGGTTTAGGTAACTGAATCTCATCTTTATTTTCTGGTGTGTGTGTGTGTATATATATATATATATATACACTTTTTTTTTTTTCTCCTGAGAAAGATAAACTTGGGTGTTGCAATTTAAATTCCCTTTTAACACAGTGCCCCCCATTTTGCATTTAGATGTTTTACATGGTGCTTTGGTGATGTCACATTTAATGCTATAGTAGTAGAGTAGAATGAGATTTGCAGGATTTGAATTTGAATGAGTTCACCTGAAACGTAGTTAAGCTATCTTGATGGTTTATGCCTCTTGCAGGAGGTACTGGAAAAGGACCAGTTGGAACTTTTTTTTTTTTAAAAAAATGCAAAGAAATGGAAGCGACACAGTAATTTGGAACCCATTAGGTTAATCCATTTTTAATTTTTATATCCTTGTCTTAATGAAAAGAACTGGCACATATCAACTTGCAGGAAATAGCCTAATAAAACTGAAACCTTATTAGGCCCCTTTGATAAACATTGCATTCCAGCCCACCAGTCGTATGTTTTTGCATACTTGGAAATTGAGCTTTACGCCACTTTAACAATATAAAGAGAACTCTCGTGTTTCAAACTAATAAAAAAGAAATAAAATCTGTTTTGTCTGTGTTCATCCATGAGAAAGGATGAGTGCTTGTCAACATGGCACATGCAGGTACTCCCAGAAGCAGCAGTGTACAGTTTTGTCACCTCACTTCTAGAGAAAGAGCTGTTAGTTCATATGTCATCATTGGTGCAGAAATAGCTTGTTGTTATTTTCTCTTTACAGTAGCCAGAATAACTTCTGTAAGATGCTAAGGTAGGTTTGAGTGTGCCTGCACACCTGTATGTACTCAATACAGGTTAACAAGAGGATGATATGGAAGCTTTACATCCACTGTCTTGCCTTAGCTATCACTTTGGAGCCCCTCCACAGTAGGATGCGGGTGAATGACTTTTGGTATTATGTGAAAACTCCTAAGATTTCTAGCAACCAAATGCTTACTTGTTTTCTGTTCTGCTTTGAAATCGCTTCCAGTTTTGCCTGCTGAGGAACAGCATAGTTCTGCACTTCTGCTCTCTGAAACCTCTCACGCGAGGCTTTTATTTTTGGATCTGACTGTTGCTATTCCTCGCTGTTTGGGAGACTGAGGACAACGTTGTCCCTTTTCCACATGTAGGCTCCCTACTTAGCATCAGGAGGAAAAACCACTGGAGAGCTTCTGCTTGGCGTTGAGTACAGGTGACGAGAGCCAGGCTGGCTGGGTTGCCGGGCTAGGCACAGCCTGAGCCACCGTGAAGGGGGCACAGGAGTGCCGCTGATCCCTAGCAGTATCAGGGCTGCTATGCGATCACGGAGCCTCCCTGATCCGCTCTGGGTTTGCAGTTTGCAATCCCTGCTTTCGTTTAAAACTTATCACTGTCCTGCATGTTCTCCTTCATGGCAGCCTTTTGAGAGAAACTGCCAGTAAGGTTCCTGCTTTGGCTGCTTCAGTGTTCAGCTGTAGGAAAAACCAAGGTATTTAAATCTGGCCTCAGATGCTCTTGGGGAGTGTGTTTTGATTAGAAGAGTAAAATCTGTGAGGACGATTAAACTCTTCCTCTTTAAAAGCTGAGGAAATTACAATAAATATAGAATTTGTCAAATAATCCAAATCAATGTAGGAACCTTACATGTTCTAAAGAAACAATAGTCTGTAGGGTAATTTGACATGTGTTGCTAATCTTTTGTTTTTTCATCTGAGATTTGTAACACAGTGTCCTAAGTTTGGAAACAGTTATTTAGTTCACGTTTAAATTAAAATGATGGAAGCTTGAGCTATCCAATCTTCTTTTGTGAAGATCACTGTTCTCAGTATTGGAGCAACTGCTTTTTAATTCATTTTGCTTTTCTCTTGTTTGTTCATCTCTCGCCCCCACCCTGGTGGAGTTCTTCAGTCAGCAATTTAACCACAGATTGAACATGACAGTTGCCAAATTTGGAATGTTCTGCACAAAATCATATTTGTATTGTACAGTACAATGGCACAGGCAAGAAGGGTTGAAAGTGCAGACCTCACAGTGTTGTGCCTCTCGAAGGACTGTAGTCTGGCTTTGAGTTGTAGCAGAAATCTCACTGAGAAATCTCACATTTGGGAAGGAGCTGTGTAGTAAATGGGCCAAAGTTTGTTGGCGCTTAGGTTAGGTATGTATTACAAAGTATGTTCTATTGACCATTTTTTAGGAGACTTTACTCTGTGTAGCTGAGTGTCACTTTGGTTCCTAGGGTGTCCCAGGCTGGAGAGAGACAAAGCTGTAGAAGCTGAACTAGTTAGATGGGAACTGAGAAGGTCTCTCTTACGCTTAGGGTCATTTTCTTCCAAGCAATAACATCTTTTCTCCAACATTTGAGGAGAGAAATGCAGGACCATAAAATAACAGGAAACCTGAATTTTGTTAATGGACGAGCAGCAAATCAAGCCCCAAGTCTGCTGCTGAAACCCAGGCTTCACTGTTGGGCACCCTTCCGTGAAGAGAGTAGTGTATTGCATTCGTTAGCATTGCTTCATGGAGTGAGTTCTTATCTACTGATTTTACTCATTTATTCATTTATTATCCATTCCCAAAGATTTCATGGTCTACGTTAGCAAATTTCAGCATGATTTCAGCCATGTCAGCATGATAACTGATCCTGGTTGGCAGTCATCGTGAGCGCACCAAGGTGCAACTTTAGCCTTGCCTGAGCCCAGCCTGTCTGTAGATGTTCCTTCAAGCCTCAAAATAAACCGAAGTCACGAAGCTGATCTGCTGCCACTCTTATTTCACTTTCACTACTGCTGGGGGAATGGGGAACTGAGAAGATTCAGACCTGTCCTTATAGGTGAATAAAAATCCAGGTGCAAGTCCCTTTTGCAGGAGGCTACCATTCTAAAAATGTACATCAGGGTTTATACTGACTCCACTGTGTCCCACCCCAAAACCAAGTTCTGACTGACTTCCTGCCACAAAGTATTTTCTTTGCTTCTCAGGATTACATGACACGTTTCAATTATGGGCATTCACCATTTTTGTTGTTTTGGTTGCATAGCAAACTTAATTTTCCCCATTTGTTGGCTTTTTTTTAATAACTAACTAGCATTATTTCTAAACTGACAGTTTGGTGCCAAACAGGAAAAGACAAAACAGTGGTGGATTCCAGTGTTTGGTTTTTTTTTTTTTTAATTTTAATCGTTAATATTAATTACTTGAAGAAAAAATATTTTATGTATTTTACCTCATTGTTGACTATTGCTCTGCTTTTTCTTTGTAAAGAGTATGATTTGGAAGTGCTTTCCAGTGGCAAAGTTTGTAGTTTCTTCTTTAGATATTGCAAGTTGCTCCCTAGCAGGCTTTCCTCCCCGTTTCTCAGGCACTGAGGGGAAGCTTGGAGTGGTTCTACCTGGCACAGTATTTGTTTATATTTTTACTGGGGGAGGTATTTATACTATGTTCAGTTTGTTTTAGCAGTCATTGCTCCACGTGATTCTGGAAATGCTGCTGCCTTCAGACTGTGTTCAGATATCTTGTTAGTTGTATAGGTCTCTTTCTTTTACTGACATTACTCCTGATGAAGCCTGCTGTTAAGAAGCGTTGGGGCAGGCCGCCTACTAGCATGGCTTTCAAACAGAAAGCAGTTTCTAGTAGCGTGCGTGGGCCAGTGTGTCAAATTCCACCTAAGCCTTCATTCATCTGCCTGATGCCACAAAATCGAGTGTGTGCATTGCTTTCTGTGTCCACGATCCTGCTCCTGGAAGGAGATTTATCTTTACCCCCTGTGCAGAAAATCATATTGAGGAAACTAATAATGCTTTCCCTTGTGGCTGTGAATGGGGAAGGCCCAAAGCGTTGAGTAGTGGAGGGGTTCTGAAGACAGAACATGTTCATAATTGGCATTTTGCCCATATGCCATCACTTGGCAGAAATAGCTACAGTGTTGCAGTACTGTGAGCAAGTCACTGATTTTCACAGACAGAAGTGATGGTTGCTCGATTTGTATAGCACTGCAGTATTTAATGCCAGTAAATTCTTCCCTGTACTTACCGTTAGTTTTAAGTGAGCTAATTACACGACGAGCACTGAGATTTATATTAGGCAGCGCTTGGTTTATTTATTTTTTTATTTAAAGTTGTTTTATGAGAACTCCTCTGTGTCTCTTTAGCTTAACAGTGATCGTTTTCAGGACGTTCTGCAGGAAAGAATCATCAGTAGCAACAAAACAGTTCAGCTAGTTTAAGAGTTACACTTGGTAACTCTTCAGCTGGTCTGGCTGAATGATATCCACGCAGTCTTGCAGGAGGAGGAGATACAAGGGGAGCAAATGAGTTGCGTGAGTAATTCTTAAGCTTCAGAAAGAGCCTAGAAATCCTGATTCTCTTTCATGTGGTCTGACTTGTAAAACTACCTCTTCGATCTCTTCTGGAAAGCAGTAACAGGAAGGAAGAAGGGCTTTTAACTTTATTTTTGGGACATAATATGCCAACCCTTCCCTCTTCTGTTCCTTAATACCTCATTCAAGAATATGAGAGCTATGAGTAATCAGCCGCTGAAGTTAGGACCACATCTGACCTGCAAAATGAAAGAAAATGCATTGTCACACAGAGTAGCTCTACCTCTTTTTTTTTTCCCTTTTTTTTCTTTTTTTCTTTTTTTTTCTTTTTTTCGTTTTCTTTTTTTCTCTTTCCTTTTTTTTCTTTTTTCTTTTTTTTTTTTCTGTAGTCTTAAGTCCCTTCATGTTGGTGTGGCTAGAGGTGCAAACATTGTGCCACGAGAGAGGTTACGACTCCCTTCTCTCCAGTTTCCTCTTTCACGTGGTACATACATGGCTATAGGTATTTGTAGCACATTTAAACATCATCCGTCTTGTAACTTTAAATGTATGCAGAAAACTGTGAGGGTCACACTGATATCTTCCTGCTGCTGTTGAACTGACTGAATATGTCTTTGTGATATGCTTCATGAATTGGTCAGATCAGTTTTGTGAGCCAAGTGTTGCATTTTGTTATGCTAGAGGATATATCAGGGTTGAAAGAAGTTGAAACGAGTCGTATGAATCAAGTACTTGGGTCAAGCTTTACTTTTTTAGTTTTTACCTAATACTAAAAATCCATGTGAAAAAAACCCAGACAATATCTAACCCATTCTTTTTGTATTCCTTCAATCTTAGTGTAAAGAAAACCTATTTTCTGCTTCAATTTCAAATTAACTTGTAATGTTAGCACATAAAATTACAAAATGTAACACTACCTTTGCCTGTAATTTTTTGTCTAGGGACCATGATCGTTGCAGCCTGTAAGTTGTGTATTAATTGTTTCTTCTCTCTCAAGGCATTCAACTCTCTCTTGGAGTCACAGGAAAAATGAATGCCATAGAAACTTTTCAGGGAGAGGGAGGCATTTTTTTCAGGGGACTACCTGAAAGGAATTGGCTTTTGCATTTTAGATACTATTAAAGAACAGTATGCTTTTGGTGGAAACAGGTTTTTTTTTTTTCCCCATATTTTTTAATAGGGAAGAGTATTATAAGCATGAATTTCAGTTGGATTCTAAACAACTTCAGCACTTGGGTAGTATGCTTTTTGTTTTTGCTTGCCTGTAATATAACTCTCCCTAGACAAATGAAAAAGACATCCAGGCAAAGTGACAGTTATCTAGGGGTCAGTATAATTATGTTTTCTTTCTTTGGGTACTTTTTCTCTCCCATGGTCTTTTCTTTCTTGGCATTTCACAAACCAAACAAACCTGAACAAACAACAAAAAACTCCAAAATGAGTGGTCTTTATAATCACTGAAGACCATGTGCCTAGACAGATGAAGGAACTTAAGGTTTTCTGATTTTATTCTGGTAGATATTAAGAAGTTACTTGACCTCACAAGCTTTGTTCCTTCTTGCAGAAGTGAAGATGGAGGAAGATTGTGCAGTATGAAAGCATATAAATAGGTTTAGCACAAAACTACTTATGAATAAAGTCACAGGCCCGGAACATAGCTTTGCTTTGATTTTTTTTTTTTGGGGGGGGGGTCAGTAATGGGAGCATTCTTAGCACTCTTTTTAAGTACCTACTGGCATTCTCTGACTTGAATCTGAACTAGAAGCCTACTGTAGTTTTTGTGAAAACCTTGCTTTTAAGGATTTGTAAAGTGTAGCAAAACATATATGAGCATGGAAAAACAGTTTGTCTAGCAGTGCCAGTTGGAAGGAGATGAGGAAGATGGAATGACGGAGACAGGCTGAAAAAAATATTTTTCCTGTCACAGATTTGCTCCTGAGGTTTTGCAACACGAGTTGCCCCATGACTGAGTCATTTGCCTGTCGTGGGGCACACGTAGCATGCACTGAATATTTGATCACTCTCCCATGGCCATGTTGTAATGCCTGTGAGCGCTTCCTGAAGGAGCACCTGGGAACCTGGAAAATCTGCTCTGAGGGACAGGCAGGCAGAAGGGGGTTGCCCGTTAACGGAGGGGGCACAGAGGGATATGGACAGCAGTGCTGAACGCTCATCTTCTGCCCTTCTCGACGGCCTGCTGTAACTGCTGGGCTGCTTGGCAAGTCCAGAGAGGGACCACCAGGCTAGGAGTCTATTGCCTGGTTACTTTTTCAAGAAGCTAGTTCTTAAAGAATAAAGTTTGCTCCTGAGTGATTTGCCTTAGCCACTTATTGCCAAGTAATTTACCTCAAAAGTTATACTTCCTTCACCAACATGTATTGCAGATGCACAACAAACATATCTGTCTTATCCCAGGAAATCCATAATCTGTGGGAATTTGTAGTCACAACACCAAGAAGTGCACTTTTTCCTTTTGAATTTTTATTAGTATTTCCTTTTTACAGAGGCAAACCTTGCTTCAGAATAGTCTGCCTAGGGCCTTATGCACTTAATAAAGGACGGAATGATTTTCCTTTGTGTAGATGATTGAGAATTTAATTATGGATAAATTCAGAGCTAAGAATTATGTTCCTTCTGTGAGATTAGTAAAGACGTTTTGTTTATTGATGTAGATGAAAATTTAAAATACTGTTGTTTTCTTTTGAAGAGGTGTATAACTGCAGGGGGAAACATCTTTCTTCACGTAGATGGAAGAGCAGCTCATTCATGGTAGTATAGCCCTACATATATACACATACACAACACAAATGCACACACAAACATAGACAAATGTGTATATTTGTGGTAGTTTTACAGCATAGTCTTATTTCTAACATTGTACACTGTTTTTTTGCTACTATATATCCCAATAACAGGAAAAATGTCTTCATGGCTCTCTTTTTAAAAATGATGTCTGAAATTAATCAGCAGTTAAAAAGAGAATGATGAACTAATACAAATAGCTTAAATTAGCAGATTCATAGATAATTTCCCTCATTTTTTCCCTTCCTAGTCCTCTTATTTTCTCTGAGCACCAATACCCAGACCATCTGGTTCTGGGAGCAGTGGCAACCCTTCAGGCTCACAATAGAAGTTGAAGCTGCTCAGACTACTGCAGTGGCCACCTCAAGTAGATTCATCATTCTGAGGTGTTAAAATTCCCTGGCATATGATGGGATTTATTTCTTTTCTTATTGTCAGCAATTTTCATGCTTAAGGGGAAAAAAAACACGGGAGGGACACAAAATGAAAGTAAATGTCAATTGCAGACAATTAATATTGAAGGTGCAGATTGGTCAGATTGTGTGCTAATACTTCATTGGCTTGTATTTTATAGAGGCTATTTTTCTGGTATGATACTTTTTATCAATTAATCTGTTCTGCTTCATGTTTAGTTAGGAAACTGTGATTAAGCTCCTGGAGACAAAATGGCCAGGATAAAGAGCAAAATTTATTTTCATGCTTGCTAAAAACAAATAAATAAATACCAAAGAAGAATATCCTTTAATTTGTATTCATTTATTTATTTTAATTACTTGTCTTGTTTTAAAATGGACATAGAAACACTGTGATTTGATGGACTGGAAAATGTCTGTATCACTGTATCAGACTGCTTACAAATAAAATCTTCCTTCTTACTCTGAAAAAATTTTGCATGCCTCTAAAAAAGTAAGGTAACATCAAGATTAGCAGTGAACTGATGGCCCTCTGAAAGTAGGTTTGTTTGGACTTGTAAGATTGTAAATAATTACTTTTGTATGTAATGTGCTACATGTGACATTTAGAAGACACAACTACTGCAAGACAATTTCAGAACAAATTAGATAAAAAGGAGGAAAGAACTACAGGAAAGACTTTAATCAGCATTCATTATTTATATCCATATTCTGAGAAAATTATATATGCCAAATACAGGCCTTTAATAAAATAATGATTGAAATACTCAGATCTCACCTATGTAGTTAAATGCATTGACCCAAATTTCAGGCGTCCAAGGGGAAAATGCTGTAGTTCGTGCAGCTGATAGAAGCGCTCTGTTCCTACCCCCTGCTGTAATTAATTTGGCCAGGGATCCATTGTTTGTTTTTTGTCACTTTTTTTGTTTTCAAAAATTCCTCAGTCTGCTGTTCCTACCATGTTTTAAGATAAACAAGATGATTCTTTTCATTTGTCTGTCTTTCTCTTCTTTGTAGCTAACTGCCAGGCCACCTGAACAAATCAAGTCCTCAGAAGTTCCCCAGATAAACATGTCTTTTGGTACGGGTAACTGAGGTTAACTGGACAGAGGCGAATGACACTCATTCCTCTTCATTTTGTCTTCTTTTGTAGTTAATCTGCTGGATTCAAAAACAATTCAAGGGGAGCTGGGCTGGATCTCCTACCCATCACATGGGGTGAGTTCACTAGACTGTGAAATGGAAAAGTGCTGCTACAGACCAGTGTGCTATTTAACCATTGTTTCCTCTTCAGAGGACACTGCGCAATAGCGTTAGTTCTTCAGAGCTTCAAAAATAGCCTGGTCTAAACTTGCAATATATGGCTTACGTTATAGCTATGGTGTCTTCTCATTAGAGTATATATTTGCGATGCAGGTAATCTCCAGGAAGGGCTCACTCTTACTGGAGAAAGAGCAAGAGGTGCATTTAACATTAAAAATAGTCCTCTTTAGGTACTGTTCCTTTTTCTATCACAATGTGTGTTTCTAAAAGACATCTTGGGACTGTTTCGTACCATTACCGGCTAATTCATTCAGATTGAGGTGTAGTGGAAGGTGAAAAATGTGGGGACATAAGCGAGCGATGTAAGTACCTATTTGATAACTTTTTTTGCTGAATTATTCAAATACTGTTGCATATCAGTTAAAACGTTATTAAAGAAACATCTAAATAATGTTCTTGAGGGTTGTTTTTTTATTTACCTTACATCCAGATCTAATTAAACTAGACATTCTATTTGGAGTCTTAGAGCATCTGTGCTTTTGAACTTGCTATCTGCAGCATTTTGACATAGCATTTGCCACCAGTCTCTTTTTAAAATTTTTGATGACTCAGTATGAGTGCATAGCTATCCAGTGATGCTGATATCTGGTCACTCCTCAGTTTCTTGTCTGTGTGGAATGTGTATGTGTGTTTGGGTGTAGGAACACCCCATTACTCTCTCTCTATGTTGCCTAGCACAGATATGCAAGGAAACTACTGCATTCCTGTATTCTGTCCCCCCGTACAAAAGAAAACACTCAGCAGCCTGAAGCCCTAGTGTCTGGAACTTCCCTGACCCTCAGAGACGGCTGTGCTATCAAGCCTTTGCTGAAAGAAGGCACTCGGATACCTGTGACTCCTTCTCTTGCTGTCCTGTCACCAGAGCCCCTCCTTAAGGTGCTTTGATTCCTTCCTCTGTGGCAGTGTTGTTTTGGTTTTCTGCCTTTAGGATGACAATTCCTACAAGTTTTCATGTGTCTCTGTCTGCATGTGTCTTCTACCCAATGAGTAAACCTCTGCCAGAGAGTACTGTCACTTCTGAGCCCTTGGGAAGTGTTGTCTCTAGGCTTGACAAGGGCAAGGAATTGCTAGCTGTGAATCCAGCCACTGTCCTTTGTCCGAACCAACCACATTTTGAATTCTTGTTGTTGGCAAATATTTGCTTATTAGTTTGTTTTGTAGGATCATCAACAACCGCTTTTTGATTCTGCCATGGCTTTGGGCAAGCTGTTGCTTCACCTTTATGACTTCTGCCAAGTTTAGTTTAACAGTACTTTTGCATCTCTGCCCTATGGGATTCAGTTGTTAATATTTAAGTAGTGCCTTCTTGATATTAAGAGTTATGCAAGTGTTTAGCAGTATTGAAGGATTTAGGCTTGGTTAATTTTTTGAGTTTATGCATGGATCTCTCTCTGTGTCTTTGAACAAATTGTTCCATTCTTGTGAGGAAGAAGTGGGAAGAGGGTTTATGTTTCTTTCTAGTGGCTGGTGCTGCTGAAAATTTCCCAATAAAAAACCTCTATAAACAGGATGTCCAAGAGGGAACTCTCCAGCAATTTCTAGCTCATCAGGTTTATTTTGTCTTCATTTGCATTTTTTTTCCTCCCAAAGCCTTTTTTTTTTTTTTTTCTTTTTCGCTCCCAGCTGCCCTGCCCTCCTCTGCTTTACTCTTCTGCTCTGTTCATCTCCTTGCAGCTGTGCAGATCTGCTGCTCTGCTCCCTGCAGCTGTGCCTCTCTTGCCTTGGATGCCTAAAGGACTTGGTAGGGAATGATACAGGGTATCTTGGGGGCTATAAGAAAAACAGATGTGCTCCATTACTCTACCAAAAAGGGCCCCCTGATCTCTGAAAGCAATTTTATTAGCTTCTGCAAGTTTTTGTCAGGTAAATCCAGCACAACTTGTTTGTGTATATGTGTGTGTGCATGCATGCTGTTCCTGTTTACTGTAATATCCACACATATCGAAGCCAAAGTAAATCGAGGAACAGTACTGATGTTCTTACAAGTTAATGAAATTCTTAGTTAAAAGATGTATGGTAGTAAATTAATGTAGATCATCTACTGTGAGTGTTTCTGTAAGATAACTGAGACTCTAAACCGTAGCCTGCAACATACTGTGAAATTTTAAGCTTACGTATTGAAACATGAATGTAAAGTATAGAAATAGTAACATTTATCCTATCTGAATTGGCATTTTGCCGTAAAATGATGACAACTTGAACATCATGTGAAAGGGATGCCTTCTTTTTACAGCCCTTTATTTATAGTCAATTAATTAAACCTGGTAAATATGGCTGCATCTGTCTCTGAGCTAACTAAAATATGAACTTAAACTTTAGTGGGAAAACATTATAATAAAGATGTCACATCATATTGAAAGATTGCTAATAGCATAGTGGTGATTTACAAGGTAAAGCTAATAGAGCTACACTTGAGGCTGTGATTCACAAATGAGAATATTGGTGTTGTGCCAATTCTTCTCCAGTGTGCAGCAGTGTTCTCATCTGAAGCCATAAATGTCAGCATGCTGAGGCCAGTGACTTAGAGAATTCAGAAAAATAATTTAGCCGAAGAGTTTAATAAACCTCTTACTAAGTTAATAATTTTACCATATCGATACATGCTATTGATTGATTTCTGGCAAAATGACCCAGATTGATTCGTTGTCATTTTCAGCATTCAATGATTCTTTTTTTTCTTTCAAGTCTGCCTCAACTTGGACATATATAATAACAGCTTTCCAGAAATTCCTGAATATTCATGTTAAGATTTATAGCTCATTTGTATTCAAAGATTTCTGTGTCCCACATAGGAACACTCTAATGGCAGTGTTTTTGACCATGGTTGTTAATATCACGCTGCAAGAATGTGATCTCTCCTTGAACCATCCCACACAGCCACAGTCTTGGCGTCAGTTAAACTGATCTGGTCAAGCTCATTAAAACTCCTTAAATACAAAACATCATCCCCTCTAGATAGTAAGGCAACGGAATTAAAAAATATAATAGAGGGCTTTGCTGATGCTTGAGCATGATTGGCAGCAGCCACAAGGCCTGTATCCTGTACTACCATCTCCAGCACCTGCCTAAGCAACCTTTTTGTAATGCCAATCAGTCAAATACCAGTTCCATTTCTATAGGTTTCATTAAAGAGGAAAGAAAGAAGAGCTACTTAGTCTGTGCAGAGTATATTATTGATATGCTGATTAAGCATAACGCAAGTGATCATTAACTGCAATTCACGTAAATTACAGCAGCACAGATGTGGGGGTTGGGTGGATAAAAAAGCAAGTCACTTTAATAATATACAATAGAAATGTGATGGATGATTCTTAGAGGACAAAAAGAGTACAGTCTAAATCCTGCTCTGCATATTCATGCAAGTAGTTGTATTGGTGTCAGCATCATTTTTTTTTCAGTAAGAAAGATGTATCTAATTTGATTGTAGCTCCCTGTTCTGTGGGAAGTTTAAAAAAAAATATTTGTGACATAATTGCAATACATTATTCTGCAGTCACCCAACTTGTGACTTGATCTTTACATGTTTACTGCTCATATTTATAGACTTGAAATTTTTGGGCACTTCTTTTTTTACACAGTCAGTAGAAAAGCAAAAGAGAAATGCTCATCTTGTTCTGCTTGTAGCTAGAGAAGAGAATGCCTTGGCAGTTGTTAGTGTCATGTAATAGATAATTGTAAAAAAAAAAAGAATAAACCAAGCAAAAGAAAAAAAACCAAACAAAACCCACAACCACAACATGCTCTGTATGTGACTAAAGTTAGTAAATTGCAGGCAAAATTTTAAAAGACTCGTTGGGAAATAAAGATAAGGTATTAGATTGTGGCATTTTTCTAGGTCCCCGAGATTCTTCAGAAACATCTGACTTCGAGATCTGGCTGTGCTCAGTACCTTAAACTTTTGGGCACATACTTGAGCTGCTAGAATGCCTAGAAAATTTGGTGTAACTTAACTTTTTCATAGTGGTCACTCTCATTATCACTTGAACTATTTTCAGGCTTTTCAAATGTAAGAAAGAAGGCATTTTCCCCAGTTTCACTTGGATTTTTGACTCCAACCAATTTCAGTTGATGGAAAACCCCTTGTTAATCTCAGTCACGCATACTCTAGCCTTCCTGGCCTAACACAAAATACTGCAGAGAAACAGGGAATGTTATCCTTTTCTCCTCTAATACTTAAGAACCAGTTATTGAAGAACTTCTGAACCAGCACTGAAGAACTTACTTCCTAACATCTAATTTAAATCTACCCTGCTCTGAATTAAAACCTTTGCCCCTCATCCTATTGCTATATGCTGTTATAAACAGTCCTCCCCTTCCTCTCCTGTAGGCCTCTTCAGGTACTGGAAGGCCGCTATAAGGTCTCCCCAGAGCTTTCTCTTCTGCAGGCTGAACAACTCCAACTCTCAGATGGTACTCATAGGAGAGGTGCTCCAGCCCCCTGAGCACAAAGGTGGTCCTCCTCCAGACCTGCTCTAACAGATCCATGTCCTTCTTGTGTTGGGGGCCTCAAAACTGAATGCACTAATCCTGCAGTCACTGTGTCCGGAAGAGTCTGACTCAGCATTTGGATAGCCCTTGTGACCTGATGAAAGCAGAGGAGAAGTTGTGCAGAGTTAAGTTTTGCATTAAGGTGCATGCAAATAAATTGGATTCAAGAAGCAGTTATTCAGGCCACTGTGCACAGGAAGTTTATTTATGTGGAAGATGTTTTCAAGATTAATAAGTATTTCCATGCGTGGTAGAAATAATGTTTGTTTTCCTGCAGCTTTGTGTCTTGCGGTTGTGTTCTGTGATTTTTTTTTTTTGTGGTAGGTCCTTAATACCAGTCGGTTTCCTGGTGTCACTATCCAGTCTTCCCCTTAGCGGGGCACATAAAAAATTTCTCTTCTGTACACGTGTCTCTTGTTTTCACACTACTGCAGAATTTTAGGAGAGCTGAGTCATCAAAAAACCTTGAAACCGGCCAACAAATACAAAAATTTATGGAACAATGTAGTTTTAGTTTTCTTTTAATCCATGTTGACATCTTAGTCTGTATTAATCTTTCTGTGTGAGACACCAAATTTACCTTGTTACCTTCTAATTGATACTGTATTTGAAGTGGGGAGTATTACCAAGATCACCAGGTGGTTGTGAAAGTGTGTTTCAAAGTAAAACAAATGATATCAAACAGTTGATATGAGACAAAAGTTTGAAACTGAAAGATATCTTTGTAAATGAATTACTTTTTTTTCAGAATTAAAACGGCATGTTATGCTATTATACGCTTTCTTTTTCCTGTTCATCACCAGTGGAATTTCCTTAGTGTTTCTTAAAACAATGCATTTTGTTAAACCCAAGATTTATCTGTGTTTTGCCTGAGCTCTGGTCTCCTTACAACTTCATTTATATCCTACTGTGACCCTGCCTTTCATGACTTGCGTATCACGTCTGAAATGTGGGCAGACTATTTTTGCGATGGAAAGTCGAACAAACCACTTTGGATTCTGATTTTGCGAGTCATACACTTTGTTTCGTCTTACTTAAAAAAATTACTTAATCAGTGTAAGTTTTTTATGGTTAATATATACACTTTTTGTAAGTACTTCCCTTCACCTCCCGTTTTCTGTAATCAAGCATGTGCTATTTCTCAGTTTCAGCTCTTTTTTTCTTCCTACTAGAACTGTGTGAATTCATTTTTATTACTGTCAAGTGAATGATTTTGCTTTGAAGAGGGACATTTCAAAATCTACTTCTTTTAATAGAAAATCTCTTTGTTCATGCTCAGAGCATTGAATCAAAATCCAGCAGTGGTTTCTTCAGTCTGTAGGTGCTGCTTTTACATGAAGTCTGAACATGACAAAAAATATTTTCGTTCTGTACTTTTTTCCCTTTCTGATAGGTATTACGTTTAGCAATATAAAGCTGAGATGTGCCAGATGATTATTCTAATCATATGAATATTTTTAAACTGATGACAGCATTATTTAGTACTGCTTTCTGAATTTAATCTGAAAGTTTAGTTGATGTCCACAGAAACAGTATGCAAGTAGTCAAGGGTAGAATGTACTTCTGTACTTTAGCTGGCTTTGGCTTGTTTCATCTGCACACTATCTTCAGCTGCTTGCATTAAGCATGCATTTAAAATGCAAGTTTAAATTAAAAAAAAAAAAAGTGGAGTTGACTAAACAAATGCGGGAAATGAGTTGGAAAAAAACCCTGAGATTGTGGACATTACTTCAGAATTATATTTATGCCTGTCTTTTGTTATGAATTTTTACCAGAAAGAAATGCCTTTTTAAAATGTGGAGCACTGTGATGTTCTTTAGGTGTGTTGTTTTGATTATTGTAGTCTGTATTTCATTCATTGGAAAAATTGAGTATGATCATAATGGCACTGTGTTTTGGAACACCTTAAACACAACTTTTAACTTGACATAAAGTAAAAACTGTGCTAATTTCTACTCCATGATTAGGGGAGGGAGAAAATTTGGTTTTTTTTCCCCTTTCTTTTCAAAGTAGCATTTTTACCATGTTACTTCAAATGATGAGATTTCTGTTTTAAAAATATGTAATTGCAACAACAAAACCCCCTTCATATACAATAAGTGCAATGTCCTTGTACCATTTTTTTTTTTAATAATGAAAAATATGGACCCCCCCATATTTTATTAGCTTCATCAGTCATTTTACTTACTGGTAATAGGTTGCTGAAGATTGGGTATCAGTTTTCTGTGGTTTCAAATAGTAATAAAAAAAAGAGCAAGCTTTGGCTTCTATTCCAAGAGTTAAATAAAGGTCTCATTTAGAGTGGAATTGCAGATACTTCAGCTTCCAATTTTTCTTTTAAACTTTCAAAGCTTAGAAAAGACATCATTCTCCTCATGGGCAGAATTTTATTTCTGTCAGCTTAAACGCAGGCTGTTTGTGAGAAGCTCTCTTACATGGCCTGATCAACCATGAGGTATTTTTCCTCTATAAAGAAATGTTTGCTTTAAAATTTTACTCATATTCTTTTGTGCTGAATTTATTTGCATAAACCAGAATAGAACAAAGTAAATACAGTAACTGTCATGAAATGCAACATTATTTATCACAGGGGCACACTACAGTCAATTTTAAGACTGTTTTTATAACATCAAGACCACAAGAAAAGTAACTACAGTCTCCAGTTAAAAATGCCCATAAATGTTCTCGCCTGATAGCTTTGTTGTGGTTGTGGATTATATTTTATGGTCTGAATAGTTTTGGTAGGTAATTTATTCTGGAATTTATTTATTTTTTTTTTGAGATCTCTGAAAATACTCATAAGTCAGTGAAGTGATTATCTGTGTAGAATAATTTCTACAATTTAAAATTGTTCTTTTCAAAGGTATTGGGAAAGTTAGGGGCTTAAGTGGCCTGATAACTCTCTGTCTCTGGCTTGAACAGCCAGAGGGAGAGTGCAGCAGTTTCTAGGCGGGAACCCCGTGTTACTTAATTTTCCCCCGCAGTCTCTCAGAGTTGTTTGTGAAAACAACCTGAGGAATTCTGTTAATTAATTTCCTAATTCCGCACACTTTTAACTTCTCCAGAGCCATTTCCCAAGCCTTCCCACCGGCTTCCCGAAAACGCGAGAGAAGCAGCTGCGGGGAGAAGC
>NW_009711353.1:0-742 GCF_000703405.1 Apaloderma vittatum
GTGACTCTGTGATTCCGTGACTCTGTGACTCCATGATTCTGTGATTCCGTGACTCTGAGAATTTGTGATTCTGTGAATCTGTTACTCTGTCATATTGTGACTCTGTGATTCTGTGATTCCGTGTCTCTGTGATTCTGTTATTCTCAGACACTCTGATCCTATGATTCTGTTATTCTGTCACCCTGTGATGCTGTGACCCTGTGATTCTGTGACTCTGTGATTCTGTGTTTCTGTTATTCAGTGAACCTGTGGTTTTGTGACTCTGTGATTCTTTGATTCTCTGACTCTGTGAGTCTGTGATTCTCTGACTCTGTTGTTCTGTGACCCTGTGATTCTGTGACGCTGTGTCTCTGTGATTCTGTGATTCTGTGACTCTGTGATTCCGTTTCCCTCTGATTCTGTGACTCGGTGACTCCGTGATTCTGTAAATCTTTGACTCCTCGATTCTGTGATCCTGTGATTCTGTGACTCTGTGATTCTGTTATTCTGTGACACTGTGATTCTGTGACACAGTGACTCTGTGATTCCGTGACTGTGATTCTGTGACTCTGTGATTCTGTGATTCTATGACTTTGTGATTCTGTGATTCTTTGATTCTGTGACTCTGAGACTCTGTGACCCTTTGAATCTGTGACCCTGTGATTCCGTGACTCTATGATTCTGTGACTCTGTGATTCGGTGATTTTGTGACTCTGTGCTTCGTTGATTTTATGACTCTGTGACTCAGTGATTCTGTGACTCT
>NW_009711354.1:0-20434 GCF_000703405.1 Apaloderma vittatum
TTTGAGATCGTGTGCAGGATGCAGGAATTTCCACCACTTTGTCTCCTGATGAACCTAAGGAGCAAACGCTGAACTGTAAATGTTTGCTGTCGGTAGCCAGCCAGCCGCAGCCTGCCAGTACTGCCAGCCATTTCCCTCTGCCTGCTGAAGAGCCTTTTATTGTGCATTTAACTGTGCGGTCCCCACAAGTGCCCAGCCAGTGCTGTGCTTTTATGCTCTGTGTGCAGAGAAATCTGCTGGCAGCTGATGCTCTTTTTCTCCTTGGAAGCGTTTGTGCTGACCCTGGCAAAGGGAGGCGAGCTGGGGAGGGCAGGCTGGCTGTAGATGGGGAGAGCTGCCCATCACCGTGAAGGAGGGATGAAAAATAAACAGGAGATGCATTCATGTGCAATTGCATCTCCTGAACTGCAATTAAAGTAGGAGAGTCCGAATCTTGCTAGGAAGGGTAATATTTAACTTGGGCAAATGCTTGTTATGCTCTGTGCTCCAGCCTGCATATGTCACTACGCCCTTCCTCGCAAAGAGGAATTGCAGCGGAGCCCAGGAGTTGAGCTGCTCGTGGGATTTGCAAAGCCCTGTGTGATCTTGCAGCCGTCCTTGATGTTTCTGCCCTGATGCATGGGTAACCTGTGTCCTCTGGTTTCTCCATCCACAGGGTCGCCTGTGTGGAGCCAGGTACTGCACGTGGTGGTGCTGGGCTGCTCCTTGTCCTGGTGACTGCACCTGCATGACTTGGGGCTCAGTCCTACTGCCAGCTCCTTCACAGGTGCTTTGGCACTGTAAATGCTCTGCGAGTTCCCCGTTCCTTCTGAGTTTTCCCATGTGTGCAGAACACGTCATGCTGCTCTTGCTGAGTATCCTAACATGGATGCAACATTCTTCAGAGTTGCGTGGCTCAGCCAGCTGTGGGATTGCAACTGAAAGTTGCCATCTTTAATGTATGCATTAAAAATGCAGGAACTATTAGAATAGTTTGAATTTTCTTCCTCCATGTTGAAGCCTCCACAGGGTCATTTTTCTCAAAGACAGTTCAGATGCAAATTTCCCATATTCAGTGTTTGGTCAGTCTCCTTCACTGCAGTCTCCCATTTTCCCTGCTTGCTTTGTGCATGTGCAGGCTGCAAACTTGCCAATTTTGGGGCTGGGTGGTTTGTAATTACCAGCTTAGTGCTGCTGCTGCACTGTTAATTCTTAGACTGCTTAATGTATCAAATTATTCCTTCCTGTGCTATTTATAGGCAAAGGGCTAAGTAATAGTCATAGTATTAATATTAAATTCTCTAAAACTAATAGGGACCTCTTATTTAATTGTTCTGGCACTCTGTATGCCTAGGGAATATGGTGCCACTGAAAGGCTAATGGAGACAGAAGTCTCATGGTGTGTTAGTGATGGGATGGTGCAGAATTTCTTATGTAGCTTGTTTAGAAGTTTAAACTATTGCGTCTATCTCTTCCTTGGAGGCTTAATCTACCCTGAGTTTGATTAAAGCCCTTTGTATTGCTGATGGAGGTGAGTTAAGTGGGGATCTGCTGGGAGAGCTTAACAAAAGGCTGACATGACTGCTGATTTAGTTGTCTCTGAGCCCTGTGGGAGGTGTTTAAAGGGGGCAGGATCTCCCAGCCCGGGTGGCGTGCTGGGGGTGACCTGCGCATCCATCCCTGCTGCCCGTGGGACTTTCAGCCCTTCCTAGAGTCTCTGCTGCGTCTCCTGTCTGTGGGCATCCTGCAGGCTCTGCTGGGTGCTTTGTACCTGCTCCGAACGACTCACAAAGTAGCTTGTTCAGCAGCAGTTTCCCTTCTTGTATGTTGATTTATCGCTGTGTTGGGTGAGATGTCTGCTCCTGGGGAGGGACAGGGGCTTGGAGTGACGCCCTTGCCAGGATAGGGTCCAGCTGCTCCAGAGCCCTGCGTGCCAGCAGGAGAAGGCTTCACACTGCAGTGAGACTGTGACAAACTCACACACCCCCTCCATGCTTCTGCAGTGCTGATGGACTAATGAACCGGGAAGAATGCTGAATGTGACAGAAAGCACTAAATCTCAAAGCAGAGGAAGGACCTGCTCCTTCCTCAGGAAAGCCTCGCTGCCGTGCTGAGTGTCGATACTGCTGCGGGTGTGCAGAGCTGCTGTGAGCTGCCTGGCCCCTCTTCCTGACCCCAGCCCCGGCAGCTGTCTCTCCCATCATGGGGCTTGGGGTACTGTGCCAGGGAATGATGGAAGAAAGTCCTTTCCAAAGGCATCGGAAGCGTGTTGGGGTCAGGAGCAAGATGTGTCAGATCTGTCTCCTTCCTGTGTTGGTAGCTGGTGTGAATCATGCTCAGACCTCTTCCGAATCAACTCCTGAGCTGCAAATTACCCTGCTGCCTCTTCTAGTACATATCATCACAGTGAAATTAATTTTCCATGAGAGAGTCAGCTGTTTCTTGATTAGAAGTGCTCCAAAAATACCAACAGAGAAATGATTACAGGAAGCCTTCAGCACTCGTCTGTATAATTGGGCTTTACCTCCCTGGTTGAAGTTGTTGCATCCACTCCTGGCTTGGATGAGCAGTTGCCTTCCCTGTTGCTTGTGAGCAAGGAGGTTGGGGTGCAGCACCCCAAGGGGGGCACTGACCCCAGGATGCAGCTGTGTGCCTCTGCTCCAGATGGTGACAAGCTGTAGGTTTCCACATGTTCAGATCCCAGCAGGGTTGGCTTGTCCTTAAGAATAATCCTAAGGCACTAATTTGAGCAAATGGATTCTTAAATTTTGGTCACTCTCCGTGTGGGTTGTACGGGTCTGCTGAAAATTGGTAGGAAAAGGGGCATCTTCCCCCACCAGCTGCTGACAGCAGTTAAAATCCCTCTCCTGCCCTTGTCCTGCTGCTCGGCAGCCGTAGCGAGGCTGTTATCACTGCGTGTATGTGGCCTGAAGTGCTGCATGCTCAAATGGAATAAAGGCAGAAGGCCAATGTAATTCTCGAGATCATCCTGTGTGATTAGATTAACAATATCTCGCAACACAGAGAATTGCTTTCTGGCTGAACCTCGGTTCAGGCCGAGAGTGCCACGTTCCTCTCCTTGCCGAGGGCAGCGGCAGGGATGCTCGGCATCTTCCTCTGCTGGTGGCGGCTCTGGCTCTGGGAAGTACCACCTCTTGGGTACAGACGTCCTGGACTCTGTCGGGTCAGTGAGGTCAGGCTTAATAAATTTAAAATGTGGCCAATATGCTTGTTGAAAGTGAAGTAAACCGAGGAATGAGGGTTTGAGTTCGGTACAGCGATTCCGAGCTGTTGGTCCAGACCCAGCACTGGCTGTGGCAGCCCTATGGGGCTAATTTAATCACCATGCGGGTATGGGGAGTGAAATGTTTTCAATAATGTGTTTTAAATCCGATTTTCTCATACGAATGAATTGCATGTCCTGGATAAGCGAGGGGGTTTGTGAAGCTTATCTCATTGTGGTGGGTCATTTTGGGGGCAGGAGGAGTCCCTGGGCTGGGGTCAGCGTGGTCGAGGCGACTGTTTCTGGGTGTGGGGTGTGCGGCACGTTGATGGCACAGCTCCTCTGTAGCCAGGTATTTCCTTAATCATCTGAGTAAAGGGGTTAACATGCGAAAAGGCAACTGCTGCCCTGGACAAAGCTGGTGTTGTTTGTGCTGGGCTCCCCTGGGCTGGTGGCTGCTGTGGCCAGGCCTGGCTCCCCCTGCCCGGCCCGAACAAACGGCGCTTTCACTGCGCCCAGCAAACCTCCCTCTGCCTTAAATTGGATGCTGATTTGCGGCTCTCCTGTTCTTTCATGCTTCGCCAAACCTGGTTCTGCTTTACCCGGCGAGTAGAAGGCATAATGAAATAGAAAGCTAGATTTCTTGCCCTCATCAGCGAGTTACGCCTCGCCACTGACTCAAACTCTACGCAAGCTGGAAGGTGCAAGCTTGCTGCTCTCCCTTCCCTTATCAACAACTGATAAATGTCTCAGCTCCAGTGGCTTCAGCTATGCTTTGCTGTTTGGAAAGAGGAAAGTAGCTGTGCCCCGGCTCTTGATCAGCCTTTTGGGCTTCTGGAAAGCTGTTCCCTGATGGCCAGGGTGAGGCTGTATGGTGCTGCTCTCCTGTACGAGTCCATGCTCTGCTGTGCTCACTTGGCTTTGGAGGATGCTCTTGCCATCATTGCAAGCATTGGTTTGTGCTGTCTCCTGGTAGAGCCTCGCAGTGCTTCTGCTGCCGCGTGAGGTGGATGCTCTCACTGGAACAAGATGTTAGAAATGTGTCCTTAGGAGCTGATTACCCCAGGCATCGACCATTAACATGCCTTCTTTGCAACCAAGACAGAGCTGGCATGTGAGCCAGAGGAGAAGTTGCCCAACTTCTACATCTTGTTGTGGTCATCTGGGAGACCTGCCTACTACCCAGCCTGCTTGGGCAGGTCAGCTTGGAGCTGCCCTGTGCATCCTGCCCTAGACTCCAAGGCTGTGACAGTGTGACTGTATCACTGCTTCTTCACCACAAACTCCTAAATAGCCCAGTTCTGTTCATGTTTTTCCCCAGGGACTCCCCATTTCTGTAAGTCCTGGCTGGCAGCTACCAGGGGATGCTGGAGCTGTGATGGGGTGGGTGCTGGGGCTGGACCGCTGGTGCTGGGAGGTGAAGTGGTTTCATGCTAAGCTTTGAGCAGCAGATGAGTCTGACTGCAAGCATATGAACTTTTTGGGCTGGGTGTGAGGCTTTACATGGGCAGTTTCAGCTGCATTTATTTCTCACCTCTGGTGCCATTTCAAAGTGCCAGCTTTTCCTTGCGCCTTATCCCCTGGGGATCTGCTATAGCGATTTCCCTGTCTTTCTGAGCAGGAGCAGCCCTCAGTGCCTCTCACTGTCATTGCAATGGGAGTATCTTGCCAAGAATCTGCACCAGAGCACAGGTTTATTTTGTAGCTGTCTCTTACCAAGCCAGTGGTTACTGTGGGTTGCAGAGCTGACCCCAGAAGAAGAGAGTGAGCACAAAAGAGGAGGGATAGCACCCAGGCATGGCGTGGAGGGCTCTGGATATGGCGCTGGGGCTTCATTGCCCTTTCAAATATTTACTTAGCTGTGTAAAAACAGAATGTGGTTGGGCTTAGCAAATACGTCTGGGTGGCCTTGCTGGTGGCTGACTCGATATGTGGGTGTAGAAGAGGACAAGCAGGGCAGGGAGACTGGGGCAGTGCGTCAGCATGGGTACTGGTGGGCTGTGTTTGGGGTTAACCTCGCTCTCCAGCGCACTAGTGCCCAATCTAATCTGCACTCCCGGCAACTGCAGCAATGACTGTACCTTCCTGGCACTGGCAACTGCAGGTTTCGGGCAATTACAGCTTGTGATGTGCCCGCTGTAGAAACGAGCTGTCCGTTACAGATGTTTCCTGGTGACATGTCATCGGTTACTGCCTGCCTCTAGGCAAGGTCTCTTTGTTTCCTTGGCCTGGTGCCCTCATCATCCCTCCTGGAGTGTCTTTTGACCTGTTTTTTGTTGTGGTTTTTTTTTAATTACTAATGCAGAATTGGCCTCTGAGATCTCCCCTCCTCCCTATTTTCAAATCAAGATTTTTTTTCCCTGCTTTTGTTTTTAAGCCTAAAATTTCACTGCAGCAGGGCCATGACTGGCAGCGTGATGCTGCTGAGGGGTCCTGCTGTCCCCGCGGGTGCTGCCGGTGATGCAGGGCTGTGCCTGCCGCTGTTTGCTTTGGGGCCCAGCCCCTTCTAGGGCTGGTGTCAGCTTAAACTGAAACCTAAGCAGGCTCAGCCTGAGCAGTGCCAGGGCACGGGGTCAGGGGGAAAGGAGGGGAGAGGGGGAGAAACCTGGCTGAGAGGCTTGTGCAGCAAAATGCTGGCTGCTCCGGCATGTCTGGCTTGCTGGTGGGCTCGGGGACTGGCAGTGGGATGTTTTTTGCGGTGCCCACAGAGGTACCTCTGCCAAGCAAGTGTCAGCCCTTGGTGCTGCAGTCTAGGAACAAATGCCCTTCTGCAGGCATGCAGCTTAGTTTCATGTTATCACGCTATTTCCAAATTAAACCTCCCTACTTAGACGGCAGAAGGTAGTGTTGTTTGAGCTGCAGTGCTGCATTACAGTCTGCGTTGCCAGGTCTACCTGGCTGCACTCCCCTTATTAACCAGCTGGGTTTCCCTGGGCAACTAAGGCATGTGTGACCTGGGGATCCTCCTGGTAGGAGGGACCAGAAGCAGAAGGCTGGGAATGGTTCCAAACCCATTTCTCTTTCTTCCAAAAGCTGGTGCTCATGGAAATATTCCTTTTTTTTTTTTTTCTTCTCTTCCTTGCAGTGAACACCTACCTCTTCATGATGCAAGCCCAAGGCATCATGATTCGTGAAAACATGCGAACAATAGGAGCTCAGGTGTACGAGCAGGTGGTCCGCAGTGCCTATGCCAAGAGGAACAGCAGCATGAATGACTCAGGTATTTCTTGAATTATTGTAATTTCTGTCAAAGGTTCCATTTTCATTGGAAATAGAGTTGCCTTGAATTACTCCTGCTTGGAGGAAGTAATTTATGCTAGTACGTGCAGGGTGGGAACTTTGAATAATTGGCTTTTAAAAATATAGATGTAAATATACATTATATGTAACAAAAATGCATATTATATATAGAATTACTGTATATACATACACTATATATATAAATTATATTTTCTTTATATAAAGAGTCGAATGCTTCTAACCTTTTATAAGGGCTGAAAATTTTGAAAGATCTCCAATGAATGGGATGTTGAGCTGAAAGCCTCTTTGCTTTCCAGGAATTCAACTTGTTAACTTCAACCAGTCTGAGGGTAAACACTTTCAAATTCAGTGCCAGGATCAGATTTCATATTTAGAGAGTAACTTCCCAGGCGCACGCGTGCGCAGAGTCTTGGCTCCGTGCACGTGGAGCAGCCTGTGCTCATAAGCTTCACTCTTCCCATGCAAGGATGAACTGAGATGACTTGGCTGGAGATCTGCCAGAAACAATATATTGAACTTTGGGCAGAATGCAGGGAGCAGAGTCGCAGGCTCCCACTCCCAGGCTGTTTGTCATCTGTAATATAAAGCCGATAACAGGGTTACAGCTTTTGGTGTAAGTATGGTACAGCAAAGCATAAATAAATGCCTGTGGCTGTGTAAGCTGGGGTGAGGCATTGCCTTTGGCTGGTGTGACACCAAGTGTGTACCTTCCCTGTTGACATGTCCATCAGGCTGTGGTGGTGCTGGGGAGCTCAGTTCAGCTCCTCACTGCGGAGTTGCATCAGCGAGAGCTGATAATGTTACAGGGCAAGATTATTTCCTTACTAATGAAAAATACAAGCCTTATCCTTGCTGCACAGCCCACTGGGTGGTGAAGCCACTGGTTTGGATGTACTCTGACTGGGGGTGCGCACAGGAGGGGAATTACCAATTTGCACAAGAGATCAACACCCTGGGTCACCTCCTCTCCCTGCCAAAGCTGGCCAGGGCTGCCAGCCCGGTCTATTTTTAAGGCTGGAAACATCAAGTAAAGCAGACACGAGATGAGGAAGTAGCTGATCCCCTGAGGGGAGGAGGGTTAGATGCTTCACTGCTGCTGCTTGCAGTGATGAGAGCCTGTGTCCTGCTGTCGTCCTGGTCCTTGAAGCTCCGAGCTCTCTAAAAAATCTGCTGTGTGCTCCTGCTGCCTGCAGCAGAGAGGGAAATGGTTACCACGTTGGTGTCAGCAATGCTAGTGCTGCTGCTACTGAAATAGCTGGCTCTGCTCAGGCCTCGTACCCATCCCAGCCCCGCAGGCACTGGGCTGATACCCATCCTGGCCCAAGAGCTCCAGCCATGAGGATGGTCCTAACATGTACAAGTGCTATGCACTGTCCTGGGGTGACTTTCCCTGGCAGGGAGATCAAAGTAGACACATGATGGTGACATCTGGAAGGCACGTGTCACTGTGGCCACAAGGGTTATGTCAAGTGTATCGGTATCTCCCCTCCCTGACTCTGTTTTCAGGTGCCTCACTGGGACTTGAGTGGCTGACACTGCCTGGTCAGAGCATCTTTCCCACACCACTCTGGGCAATGTGATGGCCAGGAGCAAACTCACCTGCATGGCTGCAAGGAGGGACCCAGCAAAGGCCTTGACCATCCCCATTGTGACCCAGAGCTGCTGGGACCAGCTGCTGGGCTCTCCCGCCCCTGTCCTACCCTGAAGGCAGCAGTGGCTGTCGCATCTCTGCAACCCCTGCCTGCTTCCCAAGAGAGGAGTGTGGAGGAAGGGGAGGAATGCTGCTGCTGGAGTGAGCTGGCATAGGTCACAAATGAGTTTGGATAATATAAGACCCCGTGGACCCTCTCTGGTTGTCCCTGCTTCAGCTCCACTGGGAAGGAGGAGTTTGCTGATGCTTTCTGAGCTGCAGCCTCTCCCACACATCATGTGTGCCCCAGCAAGGGACTGGTGGGGAACAGTTCTACGTGCAGTGCTGCCTTGTGTCTGGGTCCTCCTGGGACCTGGGGCTTTAACTTCTGGGCAGTTTCCTTAAAAATGCAATATCCCACCCTGAATGGCAAGGTGACCAGGCAGATCGTGATCTGCTGCAAGTACAACATGCTCATCCCCATCCATCTGCATTTATTCTTTGCCCTTAGTTTTTTTGCTCTTGTGTTAAAATGAGGAAGTTGTTTATAACTTTTTCAGCATTTGCTAATAGATGCAATAGTAGATGTCCTGTCTGGTGAGCCAAGAGGGGTCTCTTCGGTGCATTTGCAAGGAAAACAAGCAGCCTTTGTGCAAAAAGGGAGAGTTGAACTTTGCTGTGCATTGTCAGCTGGCCTAAGTATTGAGAGCATGTGCTGGTGATAGGAGTTCAGTGATAGTCTGGTTATTACAATTTAGAGCACTATCAAACATCCAAAAGAATATCTGTCATACTTGAAAAGCCCTTAGGTTTTGTTTACAAGTCCATCTTGAGTCTGAGATAGTTTGGGTACCACTTATTTGAGCAGATAAACAGTGTTAATGACGTGATACTAGCACAGTAAAGTAAGCTGAAATACCAAGCCAGCAATGACTTGACCCAGTTGATTCAAGTGAAAGATTTTTGACCTTGCAGGCAAAGGTAACCCTCTCTGCTTTGCTTTAAAAAGTTAAATTGTCACTAGATTATTTTTTCTTGATACATCATTAGTGTGATTATTAGATGCAACCTTTCTGCTATGGGGACTATAAAGTGCTTATGCAATTACTTAAATGTCCCTATACTTAAATATGACTTAGATTCTTAACTCTTAATCCTAGCTGGTTCGTTCACTTCACTGTAATTCTGAGTTTATTAAATTGCTCTCAGGATAAAATGTGTGAAACCTTTTTTTTTGTCAATATACTATTGAAACTAAATGCACGCTTAATTTGAAAGGTTTTATCTGTTGGTTTAGAAAAAATAACACCGGGTTCTGTAAAATAACTTAAAAATCTGGCTACCTACTGTAAATTGGCTATTTGCTGACAGTTGCTTGCAACGCTTGTGTCTGAGGCTTTGCAGAGCTGCTTGGGCAGCTCTGGGGGGTGGGACACTAGACCTTCTTTTGTCTCTGGGTGCTTTGAACACCAGGTGGTTTGCCCTGCACTCACGAGATATACAGGCTGCCTGTGATGGGTGGCTCAGCCCTAGCTGGCTGCTTACCAGGACCTCTGTGGAGTCTAAGGTTGGCGATAATGCCCTGGGTGCTGTGTGACCAGAAGTCCAACCTTGCACTAAGCATCTGATGCTCAGAGAAAGTGAAGAGGCAGCAGCTGATGCATTACTACAGGCAGGGAACTTCTTCTAGTGCCTAAAATAAAGGTCATGCTTGGCTAGCGATGCTTTATGCAAAGCTAGTGGCTTTACTGTAGAAAGCAGAAGTTCACGTTTGTGTAAAAACCTCCTTAAAATGTCTACAGGTGTAACAGGCTGGAGGAGTTTTGCCCGGGAGGTAAAAGGGTGCAGGGGAATGGAGAAATGTGCTGTGCTGGGCACTGCCACAACTGCAGGGCTACAAGGCCTCCTCTACTCTTGCAGGACGCAAACTGGCAGAAAGGTGGTGTGACGTGATAGGTTTTTATTGATCCTTTGAGGAGGAGGCGAGGCAAGATTTGCCTGCGCAGGCTGCTGCACTGACAGTCCTCCATGGCTTTGGGTCCTGCCTGGGGACTTCCCTGTCTGAGTCAATTAGCAAAGGAGGCACTGGAGGAGCGTGTCATCTCTTGCTGTGTTGTGATTCGTCAGGGATGAGGTGCTAAATAGCTTTTCCTTCCAAACACTGTGTGCTCCTTTGCTTTGACCTGTTTGTGACACCTAAAGATTCAAAAATCTTCCTTTGGCCAAAAGACATGAAGGTTTCTCTGGTGTAGTGTAGTCTAAGGCAGACGGGGTTTTTGCAGCCACCTGCCCCAGGATGAGGCTGAGCACCCAGCTAGGTTGCAAGTCTAGAGCTTGTGCTACATGGAAACACCACTGTGCCGTTGGGGACATCCTGAGCAATGAGTGGCTTTGGAGTCTGCTGACAGTGGCATGGGGAGGTGGCTGGAAATAACAAAATCTGCAGCTCAAATGTAAACTTTTCTCTTTTTTTTCATTCCCCAGATTATCCTCTTGATCTGAATCACAATGACACCTTTCTGCAAGCCACGACGTTTCTTCCTGAAGACTTTACCTACTTCCCCAACCACACCTGTCCCGAGAGGCTCCCTTCTATGAGTGAGTAGCATCCTGACAGCCCCATGCCCCTCCCCTGCTCCCCGTGGCTTTGGAGGGCATATTGTGCCATTCTCCAGCTTGCCAGCGTCACACCTTTCTGTGCTGGGCACCTGAGGATGAATGGGAGTGCTGTGCAGAGCCCAGTCTCCTCCTGGGAAATTGTTGTTTACTCACTCACGCGAATTAATCCCTTCTACGTCGGAGACACGTCTCCCTGCCGAAGTAGGAGCCCATTGCTTGGCAAATGCAAACAAAAGAATGATTGTGTGCTGGAAGCTGGTGAAAAGGCCCAGCCAGTCCTTTTCCAGGGGCAGCGTCGGCGGGCTGGCTCCCTTGGCCCTCGGCAGTGCCGCCAGCCTTGAGCTGTGCTGGGTGCATCTGGGCAGGGGCTAGTGCGGAAGACAGGCTGGACCCCTCCAAGGGAGCTACAGCTGGGAGAGATGCTTCCACCAAAGTGACACTACAGTGAAAAATCAGGCTTTTGAGGGTAAATGTTTCCTAAAACAGCTCTCTGCTGGCGTGTGGGGTTTTGTGTCTGCTAGAATCCTGTAGGGAGGAGTAGAGGGGTGCCCCAGCCCGTGTGGGTCTCTGATGGAGAGCTGCATCCAACAGCAGCCACAAAGGCTGAACAGAGCCGGGGAGCTGAGGAGATGAAGGTGTTACAAGTCATTAGGGGGCCGGTTAGCTCAGTCAGCTGAGCGTGGCGCTAATAACGCTAAGGTGGCAGGTTCGGTTCCCGTTCGGTCCCCATGTGTTGCCTGATCTAGTCAAGAGGTGGCGTCCCTGGTGGCAGGGAGGCTGGATTAAAATGATCTCTAAAGTCCCTTCCAGGTTAGACCATTCTATGATTCTATGGCAGCAGCATTTCCTAATTGTTTTTGTTGACACTTGAGAAAAAGAACAGGCTGCCTACATGCAGTGCTGAGGATAGAGGGCAGGATGCAGCAAAGCACTGCCCTGAGCAGGCACTGGACTCCCCCAGGACTGCAGTGGTTCCTGACACCCTCCTCTGCTTCTCCCACTGTCTCCACAGAGGGCCCCGTTGATGTAAATATGAGTGAGATCACAATGGAGGATATCCACCAGTTCTTCTCAAAAGACCCTTCTATCAAGCTGGGAGGCCACTGGAAGCCGAGCGACTGCCTGCCTCGCTGGAAGGTAACCAGGGAGCTGGGCAGCCCCGTGTCCCTGCTGGATGGGAGGGAATGGAGAGTCCCAGGCGGGTGGTGGGAAAATGTTAACAGGAACATCTCTGATGTGCTGCAGCTCCAGAGTAATAAATCTAAGGGTTTCTGAAGTGTGGGGCTGCAGTGAGGTTGGGGGTCTACGGGTCTCCCTCGCACTTAGGGTTATGTTAAATTTCCCCAGAGCAACAGTTCCCAAAAAAGTGAGGAGAAAATCCAAGTTGTGAGGGTTTGAAGGGTTTCAGGCTGCTCAACCCTACGTGGGAGAGCTGAGACACCACATTTAGTGCTGCTCCCCGTCCTGTAACGCCAGCCAGTTCTGCTCCCCAGCCTGAGGGTCTGTTGGAAGCAGGAGCCGCTGGTGCGGTGCAGTAAGCGCCGTGTCCTCTCCCTGTCAGGTGGCGATCCTGATCCCATTCCGCAATCGATATGAGCATCTTCCCGTCCTCTTCAGACACCTTATTCCCATGCTGCAGCGGCAACGTTTACAGTTCGCCTTTTACGTTGTGGAACAAGTGAGTGAGCCCTGGGGCGGTCGGGGCAGAGGCCGTTGGGGCACGGACGCGTGGCGCTGAGAATGTGTCTGCCAAAGCTACAAGCGTAGCTCTGTGCTGGGTCCCAGGGAGTTCACCTGCCAGATCACATCATTTAACCTTTGGCAGGTTTAGGGTTCATGTTGCAACATGTAAGTTGTCCCGTTCTGCCTAAAAGTGGCATAGGTCAGGGGCCAGCCTAGAAGTGACGGGTTTTATCTAAGAATTAGAGATGCAATTTTTTAAAATAAAAATCATGTACTGGAGGTGATATTTTTTTAAAAAAACATGTTTTCCAGGTATTTGCAGTTTAAATAAAGCTGCGTTATTTTTATGTATCTCTGTAGTTTTAAGGAGCATACCCTAGGCACAGGAATGGCCTGACCAGAGTTAGACATTTCTTGTCAGTTTGGTATGGAGTATGTGGTATCTAAAAGCCTTTCATGGATGTAAAACATTAAGACTGCTACTTGATATGTATGTGAACCTGTTACTTAAGCTATCTGGCTTCATCCACCTGGTAAATGTACCTCCATATTGAGCTCAGTCTTAAAAAGTGATCAAAATGGGATGTTGGTTTTTATGTGTCTGAGTAATAAGACTTCTAGCACTTTTATTTTTTCTCCTGCAGAGTAAATTGAATATTTAAGCCTTGATTGATCTCAGTAGTCTGTCTGTTCCAATACATCATTTCTTTTCGCGGCACCAGTGTGGGAGCTGGTTGCCCTCTGCAGTTTTCTAAATGAGACTGAGAATGCAGATGTGGAGCATGAACTGCACGGGGCTCCTCTTGAGAAGGAACTTTCTTCCTCTTAGGCTGGAAACCAACCCTTTAACCGTGCTATGCTCTTCAATGTCGGCTTTCGGGAAGCAATGAAAGACTTGGACTGGGACTGTCTCATCTTTCACGATGTGGACCACATACCAGAAAATGACCGTAACTATTACGGGTGTGGACAAATGCCGCGGCACTTTGCAGCCAAGCTGGATAAGTACATGTATCTGTAAGCACTGTTCTTCCCCACTCTACCAAAAGAGCTAAGTAGCCAGTGTTAGACTTTTTTTTCTTTTAAAATGCAAAAGATGAATCTGTGTTTGCTTCTTGGGCTTTGTGCAAAGTGAACATGAGAAGGTAGTAGAGAAAAGCACCCTCACAGCTCAGCATTTCCCCATTGCAGGCAAGAGAGCTGCCGCGTTGATGCGCTCTGCCCTAACCCCTTCTCTCCTGCTTAGGCTCCCTTACAATGAGTTCTTTGGTGGGGTGAGCGGCCTGACTGTTGAGCAGTTTCAGAAGATCAACGGTTTTCCCAACGCCTTCTGGGGCTGGGGTGGCGAAGATGATGACCTCTGGAACAGGTATGGGCTCAGCTCCGCTGGCATCCGTGAACTTCGCTTCTGGTAGTGGTTCTCTGAGCCGACCTTTGCACGTGCTGCAGGGTGAAGCATTGCCACCACCTCTGCAGCCGGCACTGGGCTTGCTGTGCCCAGGCTGAGGAAGAACCAGCCCGGCTGCGGTGGCTGCGTGGGTACAAGGGACACTCCAGCCTGCGCGGGGAGCAGTTTGGAAGCAAACAGAAGCTCTGGTTGAGAAATCGCTGGCTCTGTGTGCAGTATCCTGTGCTGCTGAGGTCAAACTGAGCTTGGCTGAGCTGAAGGCTGGGGGTGCTGAGCACTGTGTGACTTGCCTGGAGCCCAGGCTGGAGCTGGGAGGTTTGCACAGCTTATCTGCCGCCTGGAAACACAATGCTGCTGAAGGCACAGTTGTTTATTTTGTTTCTCCCCTTTCTAACACAGAGTTCAGTATGCAGGCTACTCAGTGACTCGACCAGAAGGAGACACAGGGAAATACAAGTCAATTCCCCACCATCACCGGGGAGAAGTGCAGTTCCTGGGAAGGCAAGTAATTCTATTTTTTTTAAGAATCCCAAAGCCGTTTGCAAAGATTCTGTACCATGCACAAGGCTCCCTGCAGCAGTTTGAGGGCATAAACAGCCTGTTGCTTCTCCTGCCTGAGCAGGGATATCCAGCACTGCTCACTGTGGAGAAGTGTTCATCAAGACTCTAAGCATCTTGCCCATGCTCTGATGCTGTGACCTCTTTGAAGCCAACTTTGGCATTTCCCTCTTCGCTCTCACCCAGCGTCTTCCGCTTCCTCCTGGCACATCCTTTCCTCAGGGCTTTTTCTGTCCCTAGGTCTCAGCCCAACTCCCACTTGCCAGAGTCCCAACATTGCAGTGCAGAAAGTCGGTGTCCTGTCTTGCTGAGATGTTTCTGCTGATTTTATCTTTTCCCCTCTACTCTTAGCCCTTATATCTCATCACACTGTCCCTACATTTTCTTGAGGCTTTTTTTTGTGCACCAGCTGCAGCTTTCTTCCCCAAACAATCATTCTTCCAGTTTTACTTCCTCATCCCCCATCCCTTGGGCTAAAACCATTAGTTTCTGCTCTTGTTTGATCTATTTTCTTAAAAGTGGAAAGGACCACAGCAGCTGCTTTTCTCTGGGATGTTTTGGCTGGTGAGGGCTCAGCAGGACCCCAAGCTTAGTCTCCTTTTGGGAAGGGGACCCACAGGCTTTGGACAGGAGTTAAGGGCTATTTTGGCAGCTGGGTGTTTGCTGGTGTCACAGAGAGAAATTTGCTCTTCGTCAAGTGAGGGACTGCAATTTTCTAAAGTTTGCAATATTTACCAATACAGAAAACATGACAGTTATCTTTATTAAGGGCTCAGAAATTCCTTGTTTTGTAGCTGCTGCTGGGACAGGCTTTTTAAGGGTATTTTGGTGGCATTGGGAGGGCTTTGCAGGACTTTGTGAGATACATGGAAGTGACTCAGGTGTCTGGTTCTCGTTGCACAGGTATGCCTTGCTGAGGAAGTCAAAAGAAAGACAAGCCCTGGATGGCCTCAATAACTTGAACTACTTTCCAAACGTCACGTATGACGCCTTGTATAAGAACATCACTGTTAACCTGACACCGGAGCTGGCTCTGGTGACCGAATATTGAGAGGAGAAAATAACTTTGCCTGCCCTTCACCAAGAAAGCACCACGCTAGACTTTCTTTTCCAAGGGTTATCAAGGACAAGCAACACTTTGTCTAATGAAGGATCACAGTATTTTGGAGAATAAGGCTGAAAGTGCACGCACAAATTGCCCTAGCTGTACCAATCCAGCCCGATACTCGTGCAGCAAGCTCAGCAGTCTCTTTCTTTTTTCTGCCACTTGCTTTCTGGGTTTCAGGACAACAGTCAACCTGCTGCTCTCCTCTCCACATTCCTCCTCCAGCAATCTCCAGCACTGGGACTCACCTCGGATGCGCTTTCTCCTCTGGGAAGCAGTTCAGCTGAGGAACTCGGGCTTCTCAACGGCAAATGTCAGGAGTGATTTGGTCGGCAACTGCCCTGATGGGAGATCAAATGACTTCTGATACTGTTCTTCTACGTCTGTGCAGTTTTTTAAATGACCTGCTTGAAGTATATACAACAGAATCGCTTCTTAAAGAAGTCTAAGTGTAAATATGCTGTGTAAATCGCCCCTTTTTATTTTTCTCCTACAGTTCAAATCCCAAGCTAGAGGTTTACATACGATCACTCATTTTAGTCCTGAGTTCTGTAAACACTTGTGTGTGCATCACTGTGCTTGTGCAAGGTGTTCCCTTTTAAGCCAGTGAGACTGCTTGCATGATTTAAGCTGTGCATATGCAGAAATGTTTGTGGGACAGGGCCCTAAGCTTTCCAGTGTAGCGGATGAGAAATACAGCTGTGTCATCGCTCATTCCAGTAACCACAGGGGTGGCTTTTTCTAGGGAGAGTAAGGAAATAGGAATATTTATGAAAAAAACCCTCCCCTTTTTTTGTCACTTTTGCAACATGATGTGCAAATGAACCCAAAAGCCATAGGGAATAAAGTCCCTCGCCTGTTGCTTGCTATCCCACCGATGGCAAGTGTGAGCTCGGCAGAATGCTTAAGAGCTCGCATCCGCACTGGTGTGGGATGCGCAGCTCATGGCACGGCCACTCCTGCCCACGGGCTGTCCTTGGGGCGGGGAGCTGGTCCCCCTGCCCCGTGCGAGCCGCACCTGCCGTCACTCCTGCGCCGTGACGGTACAGTTTAGGAGGTGGTTTTAGTTCGTATTTATTGTGTAAATCTAGCAGCACGCCGAAGCGCTGTCAGAGCCAGGTAGTGCACTTAGTTATCACCGTCGGCACCTGGCACCGCTTGCAGAAGCCCAGCTGGTGGGGCGGGTTGTCGCAGTGAGAGAAATGAAGGACGCGTGAGTCAAGCTTACAAAAACGTGACGACTGAGAGCCAGAGGGCTTGGTCCCACGCCCCAACCAAACTGGAGCGCCCTCTCCCTTCTCCCACCTCTCCTTCCCCACAGTGACCGTGGGCAAGCTGGGCTCCCCTCAGACACTCGGTCCAGTCCTTACACAGCACCAACACAGGCACTTTTACTGGACCTCTCTGACTTAAAAGTAAATACATTGGGAGTTGGTTTTTAATTTGTATTTATACGTAGCAACAGAGGGTACTTAATCTCTGAAGTACTTCAACTTTGTTTTTATTGCGTTGTTTGCCTTCAGTTTGCTTAACTTCTCATGGTTTACATTGTTCTCTTGGTTCTGTGGACGTATGATCCCCATACGCATCTGTTGTGGGTGTGACTGCCCAGGGCATTCCTAACCTGTATCCAGAAAACGTTAGTTTAGAAAACACAAGTTCTTGTGTAGATCTTATCAGCTGGTATGAGAGGACAGCGAGCCTGCCCTTGAGAAGCGCTGATAAGTTTGTGACTTAGGTTTAAAGTCTTTGAACTTACATGTGCTTTAAACTTGCTTCCCGAGGGGATTCAACCTGGTTATTTATAGGCAGAGGTGAGGATTTGCTTTTTATGGCGCATATAGCAATAAAGACTTCTGCTCCTGAATCTCTATCTCTAATTCACATGGACCCTTTTCAGATGCTGAACCCGTGTTACCCTGCCCCTCTTTTCTTTCGTCTTGAGACCTTGCTAGAAATCTGTCTTCATTTAATGGTGCTTCAAACAAGGAATGTATTTCAACTAGTCCAAGTTTGCCACCCCAGGAATCATGCATGTGTGTGTGAGTAGGTGTTAAACTACCTTAGTCGGGATCCTCAGCCTTCAGTGTGTACCTGACACCCATTGCACCTTGTGTTGAACAAAAAGCCGTTACCTCTGCTCAGAAATGCACTCTGCGGTTGGCACAAAAGGGTCCACCCCCTCCAGCAGCATCCCTCTTCATAGTTCCTTTGTTTTAATCACGTTGAATTTTTTTTTTCCCTTTTTAAAATGTGGAATATCTGAAAATGTGCACTGTTAACCTTATCAGCTATGTCAAATACTGTATAGTAAATGTAACTGTTAAAAACATACTGTCAAGCGCATGTGCTGTTATGGTGTAAAAATTCTCGTATTAAGGAGAACTTGTACATACTCTGGCAGCTGAAATTCAACAAGGCCACTTGTCCGCCACTTCCATGTTAACATCGTCAGTCGGCCCCACGGGAGGGCAGGTCCTGTTTGATGCTAATTTCTTTTCTTTTTGTAAAAAATGAGCCATGTGGGTTTTATTTGCAAAACTATTTATTGACAGTTAATTATCTGTAAAGCCCTGCTTTCTCTAACAGAGGTACCATCTGAGCAACAGCCACGTGCTTCAGGTCGCTCCCCATCAGAAGTGGCTTCAAACTCTAAAGTAGCTTTCCATCATCGTGGCTTTTGAGCTTACTGTTATGTTTTTAAGAGGTGCCAGAGGGACGTTTTTGCACTGAAGACTAGTGTTATAAAACACACACACACTTCTCAGCAAAGCAATCCTTTGTGTCATTACATTTATTTACCCATGTGTTTGTACATTTTTGTATTTGTTAATTTATGAATGATTTTTTCAGTAAAAAATACATATTCAAGAACAAAGATTGCAGTAGTTGCTTTTTTTTCATAGGAGGTCAGGGTGTGCTTTTTTTCTAAGAGATGAGATCTGTAAGCACTGAGGAGTGTGTGTTTATGAGAGTTTTTGAGTCCTGAATGCTAAAAGCTGGCTATAAATTTCGCTTTTGGGCTGACCAGGGGTAAATTGAGTGTAGGATGAGGATGCTCCCCAAGCTTTTACTACTTCTGTATATGCTAAATCCTTTTTTCCAATAATCTGCCTCAGTGTAGTACTGATGGAGGGGCCGGATGCTTTGGCAGAGGTGGATTTATGAAGATATTTGGTTGAAGATGATGTAGGGCTTGGAGATGTCGGTGAGGAAGGTTGGTAAGTAGATTTGGTTTTTGATCAACAAACCCAGGCAGACAGACAAGCTTCCTTGAGCAGCTTTAAAATATCTTCCTCCCGCTCTGCAGCGTACAGACATGCTAGAATAAATAGCTGGCAGCCCTGGGTTGTTCCAGGCCTTGCCTTTATTTAGCTCTCCGTCTTCTGGGAACTTTCCTCCCACCCACAGAGCTTGGCTGGAGCCTGCAGGGTTGCAAGCTCCTTCCAGCTGCTCCCACCTGCCCGGGGACCATGGCATGTGCAGGAGTGAGGTTGGGAGCCCCTGCCTCAGTTTGGGGGTATCCCTGTGGCCGTGTTCCTCAGAGGATACCCCAGATGTGAGGGTCTGATCACCAGTCACCCCTGCAGGGGCTGGAGGAGATGGATGCACACACGGAAACGTGGGGTTACCCTTATACAGGAAAAATGAGGGGTAGGATGGCCTCCAGCCCCCGTGTGGAGTGAGACCCCCTCGCTGGGGCCAACGGTGAGAAGAGCTGGGAGCAAACCCCCTTCTGCATGGGCAGTGCCAGGAGGATGCTGAAGAGCGGAGCCCTGCGAGGGACCAGCATGGCAGCGCAGCTCCGGCACGATCACCACTGCAAACCAGCAGCCGCAGAGCAGGGCTTTGCTCGAGCCTAGGCCTGCAGGGGAAAGCACTCCCCTCTTGGGCTGGAAAATAGCTCAGCCTTGTGTGCTGCAAAATCCTCGAGCTTTGCTGCAGAGTGCATTAAAAAAAAAAAAAAAGCACCATCACAACAACCAAAGCAGGGTGTTTTCTCCCATTTTATATCTGTGTGTCACAATAAAACTGCCTGGGATGGTCTGGGCTGGAAGCCAAAGCCACACTCGACCTGGGGCACACATGGCTGTGGGGCATCCGTGCCTGCCCAGAGCAGCCCACAAGGCATGCCAAGCTCAGGAGCTGGTGGAAAGGCTGAGCAGGAACTTGGGGCAGGGATTTTTGCCCTGTTGATATGCGTTTCTATGGCATTCCCCAGCCCCAGTGGGAAGTGTGAGCATGGGCACCAAGTTGAGCTGAGGAGAGACGGGGATGCTGCTCCTCACACTGCAATGACCATGAGGTGGAAGTGTGAGGCTAATGATGTTTGCATCCAGTCCCCTTCAGAGTACCTGCTCTGAAAATTAGGCTTTTTTGAACATCTGATAAATACCACAAAAGCCATAATGACTTTTTTTCCCCAGAATATATTTGTGCAGCATAACCTTTTCCTGTCAGAGGTGGCTCTTTATAGGCACCAGACGGGGGGTGGCTGTACCCATGTGACTAAAGGCAGGGCTAGGAAAATGATGTGGCCCTTCATATCAACCAGATGGAGATGAGTTACTCCTCTTAGTATGTGGAAGGGGCTGGTGGGTGCTGATATCATCCATCCCGGCAGGACGAGGCCAGGCTGGCTGCCCAGTGGCACAGCCCCACTGCTGGCATGTGGCATCTTCCTGTCTCCCGATATTAGCTGGACTGCTGCATGAGGTGATGCCCTGGCGAAACCTCAGTATGGCTCCAGAACCTCCACTGGAGGGGCCATTGGTAGCTGTTTTTTGGTTAAAAGCTTCTAGTTGCAGTGATTTTCTTCCCGTTCAGTGTTACCAATTTCCTCCTGGGAGCGGGCGGATACGGAGGCAGTGCAGTGAGTCACCAGCCACGCTAGAGCGTTCTGCTGATGTACTGTGACTCTTGGATTGGCCTCTCTCCCTCACAGAGGGAGGGGAGCTGCCCCACCCC
>NW_009711354.1:20460-22442 GCF_000703405.1 Apaloderma vittatum
CCTAGTGCCCCAACACGCCTGTGAGTTTGCTGCTCTGGGCACACTTCCCATGGGAAGGACAAGGTGTCCCTTAATATTTACTCTTCCCTTGGGCGAGCAGTAGGACAATATTGACTGTTATTTAAGAAGAACTTTTGGTAGTCAAGAGGCGAGGAGAGGAGCGAACAAGAGCGGTGAGGTCATGGAGGATTAACTGCGGATCTCAGGCAGCTGCCCTCAGTAAATCCTCCTGAGGAGGACTTCCCTAAAAAAAACCCCTTTTCTCTGAAAAACTCTCCCAGGTATACAGCCAAGGGCTGCCAGCAGTGTGTGCTCCTCTCCCACGATCAGTACGGATCACTCAGCCCCACGGTGATGTCTGCGGCGTTGCTGCCTGCCCTTAGCATCTCGTCTCCCACCACCCTGGGTGCTCCCTTCGTCACCTGGCCACCCTGCCTGTGCCCACTCAGTGCTCTGCTGTGCCCCCAGCAGTCCCCACTGGGGCAGGGAGCCTCGGTGAAGTCCTTCCAGGGATTTTGGGTATTCCCTGGGCTGTGCCAGCCCCCTCCTGTGCTTTCCGAGGAGACAGGAGAGCCCTCAGGAGCCTGGCTGCCAGAGGGAGTCAGGCCAGAGTTCTGTGACATTCCTCTGGGCTGCACTGTGCAGGGAATGATGAGCAGGGCTCTCCAGCACTGCTGATGACTTTGTATGACTGCTGAATTGCTTTTGGATAAGAAAACAGCTAAAGGGGGAAAAAAACGAGTATCACTCGGGTGAAGCACGAGCAAGTACTCCCCTGTGAGCAGTGAGAATTCAAGCTGGTCCTTTGCCCCATTGACGCAGTGGATGCCACCCCCTCCAGTGCAGGTGGGGATGCATGACGAGTGCGTGGGTGGTTGGGCCAAACAGGCAGAGCTGGTCAGCTGGGGAGAGCTACAGAATACCTGGATGTCCAGTTAAGAAATTGGCTCCTCAAGCACCATCTCAAGCCGTGGGAACAGCAGGCAGCAGGGCAGTTTCTGAAGGCCACGGATGTTGTGGCACATTTGGGACTCTTGCACAACCTTGCACCTTGCACAACCTTGCACCTCACCAGGACTGCCTCACTCACTGGAGTGGCAGGTTCCCAGTGAAACAGGAATGTTTCCTTGGCCGTAAAACTACGAGTGACCTTGTCATTAGTGCCTCGCTGCAGGGCTAACGTGAGCCATGGTGATGCCCTGTGACCCTCCAGCAGGCCCAGGCAGATCCTCCCTCCCCTGCTCTACCCTGGGGGTTGTCAAGGATGGGCAGCGCCTCCCCAGGAGCACTGGTGGCCTCGGCACAGACGATGAGGCCATATCTTGGTCCTGCGGCAGTTTGCGTTCACCTGCAGGACAGGCTGGGGACCAAGGACGGGGAGGTGATGCCGCCAACTTTGTGCTGCCCAGGAATCACTTTCAGGCTCCTGCTTGCCTATTCCCACCCCTGCACTGCTCCCCCTCTGATTGCATTAAAGCAGCTAATCGTGTTATCACGGCGACAGACAGAGCCACCACAGGGTATGTGTGCACTGGGGGCTTTGTTATCAGCAACTGCCTCCAGCACATGGTTGAGACCTAATCCCTGAGCCTGAGCTGAGACCTTCGTTTGACAAAGCAAACTCATTCATAATTCAGAGCTGCTGCTGTAGCTGGAAACTTTTCATAGGTGACTGAAGGGCCTGGAGATGCCACATCCCCCAGCAGCCACCCTCAGGGCAGAGCGGGGGAGGGATACTCTGTGTTTAACAGAGCTTATTTCTGCTGGGACTTAGAGCCCATGTAAAGGGGGGGTCAGATGGGCCATGGGCGGGGTTTACAGCAGCTCGGTGGTCAAGACCATTCACAGGCAGAGCTCAGAGTTCTCTGCCTGGAGGAGGAAGGGGGTTACCTGAACTCAGGTCAGCTTTTTGCCTGAGTCCCTGCCAAGCTGCTCTCTCTGCTTCACTGCCAGAGGTGTTTATTACCAAAGAAAGCAACCGC
>NW_009711354.1:22561-22850 GCF_000703405.1 Apaloderma vittatum
AGAAAGGGTGCATCTGCTGCCCGTCTGTTAGCGATCCTCTGGGAGGAGGTAAAAAGGAAAAGCTGCAGAGATGCAACTCAGCCCCAAACTAGCCTGAGGGGAAGAGTGCAGCCCCCAGGCTCCTCACCCAGGTGCAGCCCCTCCCGGCTGCCAGAGGCGGGAGCTTATTTCAACATGCTGCAAATACGGGCAACCCAAAACAGGCGCTGACCAACGACGTGGAGCTGGAGAGAGCAATTAGCGCTTCCACCGTGATGAGGGGCTGTGCGCACAGGTGCCATCCTGCCCA
>NW_009711355.1:0-200 GCF_000703405.1 Apaloderma vittatum
CAGGGCAGGAATCGTCCCTTTTAGGATCTTACCGATGGGCAGCGTCGGAACATGGGGGTCTCCCTGCGGAGCTGGGGTCCTCTCACAGACCGGCAGCTCTGCAGGGTGTGCAAACCAGAGCCACAATTAATATTAGGAAAAGGAGGCGCGTGTCCCCCACACAGCTTAGCCGACAAACCTGACTCGAACACCGAATCGGT
>NW_009711356.1:0-9199 GCF_000703405.1 Apaloderma vittatum
CGCTCCCAACCCCTCGAACCAAAGGGAAAAGGTAAAAGGAAATCCCCTTCACCCCTCTGCACACTCCTCTCCTCCCCCGCTCCCCCAATTCTTTCTTTTTTAACCCTCTGGTGCGTGGTTTCGGTGCGGTCCCGGGGGGTGCGGTGTCCGTGGCCCGGTGCCAGTTTGAGTGTAGATATATTTATGTAAAACATTTTCTCCCAGCTCCCTGCCAGCTGTTCCACATTTTCCAGCTGCCACTTCGGTTTGAGATGATGGACTGTGCGGATCTCAAGGAGCCCTTTAGTCCGAGGTGGGGATGGCTGTCCGGCCGGCGCTCCCAACGGGTCACGTTTTAGAGGCCGCTTCCCCAGCGGAGCCTTAGATAGCAAAGCACAGCAAAATGTTCCTCCTCACCTTCGCGCCCCTGCTGCTTCCCGCTTGATTTTCAAGGCTCAATAAACGTGGTTGTGTTTTTTTGTGTTTTTTTGTTTTGGTTTGGTTTTGTGGTGTTTTTTTTTTAAGCTTCAGCGTGCAGGCTTCAGTTCTTTTGTGCGTGCTACAGAAAAACTCGCAAGGAAAATTTTCACGAGGGCCCTGACATGTATGGCTGGTTAAACCAAGAAACATTTTTAAGAGCGCACGGCTGCCCCTCTTGCCGTGCGTGCTGTAGGTATCTGTTTCGAAACGGTTGCAAGCCAGTGGAATAGTGAGAAATCAGCAAGTTTCTCTGTGTTACAAAATTGCTTTTGATGTGGTGTTCAGGGAGATTACGGATTGAAATCTGCAACAACTGGCCTTAAGTAGTTTGAGTATTTGTGCAATTGCTTTGTAATTTGGAAAGGTGCCTCACTGATTGATTCCTATAATTATTTCATTTAGGTCCTTTATTAAAAATTAATAATGATCTGACAGTTTCTTAATTACATATGTCATGATTATTTTGAAGGAAGATGAATGCAGTGTTTTAAAAGTAAAGAAACCGTAACATGTAAAAATTGCTGCGTCCACACCACTGTAATTTGATGGAGGAAATATATATATTAAAAGTAATGGTGAATGAATTTAGCAATGTAAACTGTAGGCAGCCTCCTGAGAGTTTGTTTATATAATGAAGGTTTAGGTTTAACTAGCTAGTATGTAAATACTTTCAGTTTGGTGTATAGCCCAATTCTGAAACCATAAATAATAGTAACTATGAGAGAAGGCTATTTTAAGGGGTAGGATTATTTCTTTGAAAGCAGGATTATGTGATTTTGAATGAGTAAGAAGAATGAGTAAGAAAAGGACTCCCTCAGTGTATATATATTCTTTTAAGCAGCAGTGGAAGTAAAACTGTGGCTTAAGGTGCCTAAATGAATGCACTCTCACATTCCGATAATTGCACATGGTTTTCAGTAGGACGTCCTGTTTTCCAAAGCCTTTCTGTGGAAGTACTACAAAACAAAGACATCACCTGCATTTTCCTGCTTCAGTGGAGTAATGTTTTTGGCTTGGGAAGGTGAGCAGTGGCCAAGACAGCGTTTACTGCTGTAAGTAATCTTGAGCTGTGAAAGATGCGTTGTGCATTTTAATACATAAAAGTATTCTGTAGCTAAAAAAGCATTGATGGTTATAATTTCTGTTTATTTCGGAATCGGTAGTGGAGATGCAAAAAATGCTCAAGTTTTGAAATATCTTTGTAACTTGCTCATCTTGCAGATTACTTAGTTTTTTAACAAGATAAATGTGGGCATTTGATACGGACCCATAAAAGTTTCAGTTACACTTCCTGCCTCTTTTTAGGGAAATCCATTACCTGCACTCTGTGGCGTGTTTGAATTTCATCCTGTGTATTCACAGGAAGGAATGGCATGTTTTTGTGCTGCAGAGTGTTAGTGAAAAGTTAGTCATCTTTACCTGATAAATAAGGAGTCCAATTGTTATTAAAGCAGGATTTATTTGGAGTTAGGGAAGGAAGCAGTTTAACGATCAGTGTTGCATGCACTCAGCTATATGGAGACAGTAATGTACAAAGAAAAAGCAGGCTTGAAGGAAAAGTGAATCAATGAGTCATGAAATCCTCAGGAAAACCTTAGTAATGGAATGTTAATGCTTTTAGACTATAGTAGATTATCTTAAAAGTCAGACTTTTCTTCTCTGTGCAATTGTTGTAAATCCCTAGCTAAAGAATACTTTGAAGAAGGGTTTAGGTCTTCTGGCACTCATATTCTGTAGTCATTCTAATTGTTTTGGAAGATTCAAAAAATTTTCTGCCAACTTGCAGTTAGGCGATTAAAATGCTAAAATGGCTACAGAGGAAGCTTTTTATTCAAAAAAAGGTTCAGCTGTAATAATGATTTCAAGTTGTCTTTTAACCATATATTTTATAGACCTCCTCCCTGTAGACTTTGTCATTTTTATAACAGAATTGATTTGTTATACTTTAAAATCAAATAAAATGAGACAGAATAAACAAAAATAGGGCATGGGTGCTGCTGCAAACTTTTCAAGTTCTCTCAGTGCATTTTTCATCTTTACTTTTACTTGATAGGCCTGTGAAATAGAGCTGTAGACTGGCAAAGACTTTAAATGAAATTTCACACTTTGATGATTTTTTTTAAACTTTGATATATTGACAGCAAAAGGAGCTGCAAAGCTTTTATATAACTTGAGCAGTAACGCCAAGCAGCAGTCAAACGTCTCTATGCATTTGTGTTTAACTGCAGAAGAAAAACATGTCCATGGGCAGTAGAGGGTTCTTATCAACTCCCTAATCCCAGATCCCAGCAAACCTTGAGGGCATGCCTCAGATCTTGCTGAAATCATTGTAGACTCTCACAGTTTGCAGATTAAATATGCTATGTGTTCCTGGCTCCAACAACAGTTTTATGAGCTCACTAAGCTTCCTGTTTTAAGATCCTTTTCTGAAGTTTTTAGGAGATTCTGAAGGCAATGCTGACTATGGCGAGCAGTACTTGTTAATTTAGAGACACTTTAGATATTTCATTCTGTCTGTAAAAATAGCCAAAATGGTTATTTTCAAATTGGAAGTTGAATTGCACTGGGGAAAAAAAAAAAAAAGAGCTCCTTTAAGGAGGGATTCTGTTGTTTTAATGTGTTTGTCAGTACACAAGGTTGCAAAGCTTATACGAGGCTTGATTTGTTTTATGGGGCTTGACTTTGACTGGGCTCTTTAAAATGAGACTTTTGCAGTTGTGATTCTAAGCACAATGCAGCTTTTAGTACATAATTTCTGAGCCTGTTTTAGCCAATTGTATTTGTAGCAGCTCATTAAACATACCTTTGAAGTTCTCCTTCTCCTTTAAGTGTCAAAGAAGGCAAAATATATTCTGCCAAGGGTGAGTTTCAGTGAATCAGGTAGTTAACCCTGGGATTTGTTGACCCTTCTGAACGAGCGGTGCTGCCCCTCGAATTCTGGGTCCTGTCTTCTTTTCTAGCTGCTAAATAGTTAACTCTTATGTTTTATTCACTGTGATCATGTTTATGCATCTGGTGTAATAGTTTTAATTAAAAAGGAAAATACTTATTGTCCAACAACATGTGTCGCGTTGCTCCCCTGAGAACTTGAGCCAATTTTGTTCTTAAAGGTTATTCAATGAATGAAATTTTGAAAGCCCATTTGTCAAGGTACTGCGCGGGTTTCTGTTGGTTTTCAACCCCCAAATTCATTGTCTGCATGGCCCAGTCATTAGTCATCAGTGTATTAGTGCTGCCTTCAGGCAATGCTGCCCAGCACTTCTTCACACCATTACAGCTCTAAAAGTGTGCTCTGCCGACTTGTAGAATTACTGCTCTGATTTCCGCTTGGCTGGGTTTGAGGTAAGTCCCCTCCCTACCTTCCAGCTCACCCTAATCCCTGCTTTCTTTTAAGGCTGCTTTCTGAAGAGATTTAGGGGAAAACTTTCTTGAAGAACATGCTGGCATCATACTGTGGTTTTGTTGCGGTACACGCCGTACATATAAATTGTACCTGCATTACCTTGAAAGTGTATTAAATTGGCTGCTGATCTGAAGAGTTGGTTTCTCTCTCTTTTTAAAAACAAAACAAGAAACAAGACAATACATTCATCTTAAAAAATGCCTGCAAGATTATTTAGGTTACAACAAGGCACGAACTAATTGGGATAGAACACGTTTGTCTCTAAGTAGTTGCTGGGTGTCAGAACTGATAATATCAGAATCCACTACCAAGTGGTCTGACTGAATAATTTTCTTAGCTGAAGTCTGCACTCTAAGGTCAAGTTACTTTTTTTGCACTGATTACCAAGACAGTTAATATTTTATTTTTTTTTAGTTTTTATGGTTTTTTAAATGATGCTCATAATGCTTTTTATTTTTTTGGTGTCTGATGTATAGGTCAGGGCTAAAGGACCCAACTAACCTTTTGGTGGTTTAGAGCTTAACCTCCCCCAGCTATGCTCGCTGCTTCATACGATAGTCTGTTTTCTTTACATACAAATCTGTTAGTGTCAAGAAAATCAACTGCATGTAAAGAATGCTTCATCCAGCTGCTGAGAGACCGAAGCTGTCATTAGATAAGATGTATGAATACCTGAAACCGAATAGTCACAAACACAGATCAAGCTCATGTCACTGCGGTACAACGTCTGCTGTTCTGAACCGGGTATATTAAAATGAAATCCCAGCATTACCGATTCCGAACTAACAAGACAGGTGGCTTGGTGTGCTTTTGCTTGGCTCTTCAGTTCACTATGGATGCTTTTTCTGGGAAAATAAGGCAGTGGTATAATTCTATTTGGACGGGGATAGTGGATTGCAAAATATTTTATGGTATAGGAGCTCAGAGTTGTGCTGTTGTATTTTGTCAGGTTACAAAAACGCGAAGGAATCGTGATGCAGTTTTACTGCTGCTACGAGAGAGGTGTAAAACCTAAAGTAAACTGTAAAAGCTGAGGATAAAGTTTTATAAAGTACCTTTCACACTTGAAGTTCTCCATGGATATGTGGAGCTTTTCTAGCTCTTTATGTGTTAAAATCTGTGTTGGGTTAGAACTTGAAATTCCGGGTGAGGGCATCCCTTAACCTGAGAGTACACCGAGGAGATAAACAGGCTTTCAGGAATGAGACTGGTGATCAAAATATAGCACTTTCAAAAACATTCTATTTGATTCCTTTAATCTTGTTTTAAAATGCTAATTGTAAAGTATAGAATACAGTCATTTTTGTCCTTTTATTTGCATATCATAAGTTGGAAACAGAAGGCACATCTTTGCAATAGATGTATATTAAATACATTCTTCCTTGTGCTCAGTTCCTGTATAGATTGACTTTGATATATAGGTCTAGTTTTGATTCTAAGGAAACTTTCATCTCTTGGGATTGATGAGATAAAGCAAGAAGTGTGAAGAAAGCGGTCATGCCATTGGAATTCACGCTGAGCGCTGGTGCTCTAAAGTAGACTATTTCTGCATTTTTCTGTGGCCCTTGTAGTGACTCGATGGACCAAATAAATCATGCTGCAAAGCACACCCATTACAGATGTTTGTGATTTGCTTTACCAAGCTGTTTGTCGACAAACTGGCAAGAAAGGAAAGAAGAAAACATCCCGAATCGTCACCATAAGTGTTCCTCATGCTAATAACAGTACCAGCAGAGGAAGTCCTAGGGTGTGTTATCAACACAGCGAGTCTTGCTGGTTGCCCTCCTCTCTGCGTGTGGCTGTTCTTTCAGATCTTGAGCGTGGGGATGCTCTAATTCAGTGTTTGTGAAGCAAGTGTTTTACAGAAGGAAGTCACTGTGCTATTAACTTCTGTTTGTTTTGGATTTGGCGCTGCCGAGTTCCTGAAGAAAGACAGGGGCAAAAAAACGAGTGTAGACTTGGTAGGAAAGTTTGAAGCGTCACCGCTCATTTTAACCTATTGCTGCAAACAGTGGAGTCCACAGGAGATTTTTTTTTTCCCCCCTGTGCTAATTCTTTTACTGCTAATCTTACTTTGACATAATTATTAGAGTTTTTCCTGCAGCAGAGTTTGAACACGGGGACATGCAGGATTGCAAAACAAGTGGTAACACAGCTTACTCTGAATTTTCTAGCAACATTAGGCAGTTTAATTGGCAGTTGTGATTTCTTAGGAGTAAATGCCTTACTTACCCACTCCTCAAATATATTTACAGATTTGGAGACTTGAAAAATATGTGGCACTTGCTATTTTTTAAGAAATAACCTTTGTTCTTTTCATTGTATGTAGCTAGTTTACAAGAGAGTCAAAAAAGGAGGAATAAAGGAACCCAAGACCATGTGATTAAAATAACAAATGCTTGGATGCAGAGTTAATGACCTGGTTTGTTTGTTTGGTTTTGGTTGTGAAGTTGTTTATTTTTTTTTGTTTTGTGGGTTTGTGGGTTTTTTTCTTTCATTTTGAAGTTCAGTTACCTACTCTAAAGGCGCTTGGATAATGAAAGGATTATGAATTTTTATCTCAGAGGATACATCATACCTGAAATGTACAACACGCTAAGATGTGTTGTCGGTTCTGACTCTGTATCTCTCAGCTTTGTGTTGCACTTCCACAAACACCAACTTCTGGAAGGGATGGACTGGTTGGATATGGACAGTTTGACCCAAATCCTTCAGTGTTTTTATCCATTAAATTGTTACTGGGTAAGAAACTATGAATCATTTCTTTCCTGGTGGAAAGCTGTTTTATTTAGATACAGAGTTTAATCTGTTGAAGTAATAGTAAAAACATTTAATTGGGGTTATACTTAACAGCTTTCTAAATCCCGTAACAAAAGTAGAGATAATCTACTTGTAAGAGTATGTGGGTGATGCGTATTAAAAGCAACCGAGGTACTGCCTCGGTAAAAAGTGCCACATTGATCCTACTGTATGTGTATGTTTTAAATATTTTCAGAACTTTGATTAATCCCGTTTATCTGTAGCAGAAGGATGTAAGCAAATGTAATTCCTCTGGAGCTGAGCAGTTATTACACTCGATCAGTAGTTCAGGGTGTGCTGCAGAACAGTTTCTCACTCAGGATCTTAATCAGGAGGATGCTAATAGCACTGCTTTGCCTAGCTGATTGCCTTTGTGTTTGTGATCCTGCATTATTGTTGCCACAAGCTATTTAACCTATCAGAAACAGATCAGATCATCATTAACCAGGCTTTAGGTCTAGTTGTTTTTCAGTCTTTGTCGGGGGAAGGAATCAAAGGAACCTAATGTAGGAAAAGGCAGCAGATAGTAATGAATGTAGAAAGATTGTATTAATGCGTGTAGTGCCTTATAACTTGGGGTATTTTTTAATTTCAAGCAACAAATTCACCTATCTGATAATGTTGGGGTGGGTTTTTAAAATTTTTTTTCTTTCTAATTTTACTTACATTTCAAAACAGATGTAGCAACTAGTGCATTTCTAGATTGTGCATGTAATTTAAACAGAGATAAGTATTGCAAAGTATAGGATGCCTATTTTTTCTGACTTACTAGTGGTTCCTTGTGGTTTTATATGTAGTGGATATAAGGCTGTTACTTGTGCTGTTTATATTGGTCCTAGTTTCATTGCAACCCATTGTCTCCACAGGGAAGAATCAGAACAAAATTTGCCCAGGAGCAATTAATAGAGGTTCCATAATTCTCGTTTAGCTTACACAGAGCTGAGAAACGATGAAACTATTTAAAAAATGCATAGTATTTAGATTAGTTCCTATCGCTGTTATTAAAAGAGTGAGATATACCAAGGCTTCGATGTTACAACTGCAAGATATTTCTTCAAATATCTGAGGACTCGTGTATTTTTCAGCAAGTGCTGTCAGGGGCAACTTTGTCAGTGCGCGTTTGATGGAAAGCAATGCTGAAATCTAGGTGGATTTTGCAAGGTAAATGTACCTGAATCAAGCCTGTATAAATCAGTGTGAAATAGCTCCCGTGTAATAGCGTAAGATTGTCTTATGTAAATTTTGCATTTGAATGTATCCGAACAAGACAGACTTTTTTTTTCTTTTATAACCTTAAATAATCCCAAGGAACGGTGTAACTGGTTTTGATAAAATTGATAAAGGGCCCTTTATGGTTGAGAGAGACTGTAATTTCCTGATTGTTCTTCATGCCTCCCCTTGTGTTTTTCACTTTTGTGCAGTTGTGCTGTTCAAGATGCATTGTATCCCCAAAGACTGCTTCCAGTAGTGTGGATCAAAGTAGTACCTATGAACACCCTAACTACCCAGAGTCATTTCTGAAAAATTAAACATGCTATGTTTGCTTGCACGCTGATTGGGGCACTCAGGTTGCTGATAGCAATCAGTATGAACTTCCCTACTGCTGATGTAATGATGATGAATGCTGTGACACCGCTATTTCAGACAGCTCTTCTCAGCGGATGCAAACCACTTGTTAATGAATTGAATACAACTACGGCACCATCGAATGAAACAGGGAAAAGATTTTATTTAAAATTAAAAAAAGGCAAAATGCAAGACAAATCCAACACGATAAGAGATAGCAGCATCCTCAAAAAATAAAACAAAGGCAGAAGAATGTTTAAGTTCTCAAGAAACGCCAGTCTAACATGCAAATTGAAAATTTTAGGTGCTTGTTCCTGCCCAGGCACTTAAACTGAAGCAAGTAGCCTCGTTGAAGTTAGTGAGCCTTTTCCTATGGATAAAGATTTTCATGATCTGGTCTTTAAAACTAACATGCACAATAAGAATGAAGGGATTTAAAAGGTGATTAATAGAGGAAGAGGAGCACAGAGCTGAAGAAGATTCCTTGGAAAATTGAAGTGTATGCTGAGAAGAGGTCAGGATTCCTGATATTTCAGGCAGAGAGGGCTGCTCCATTGCTTTCAGTTAGTTGGCACTAGATAAATGAACAAAAAGATTTTTTTTCTTCTCCCCAGTGTATTAGTATGAGTATTTTTACTACTCTGAGGCACGATTTTATGACCAGCGTACATAAGGACCAGAAATTATATAATTTCAAATTGCTCCAAAGATTTTTTTATTTGTTCAAAATACATTTCCAAAGTAGTGTAATTTGTTTACATTCCTTTCAAAAGAAACAGTTTTTCTAATTTAACTAGTTCATTCCAGTAGCTTGTTCCTGAAATTCCTCCTGTTTAAGATGCAACTGGTGAAAGTTTCCATTTATGTTTTAAAAAAAAGAGACACACCTGCAGGCAGGTTGCTGTTTTGAGAGGGATTAGGTTTAAAATGGGGATCTGGATGTAATTGTGCAGTGGGTTCAGGCTGTAGGGA
>NW_009711356.1:9230-20165 GCF_000703405.1 Apaloderma vittatum
AAAGGTTCAAGCATGGTTGAATGGGAAAAAGCCATGAATGTTTGCTTTCAGGAAGGAATGTTTATCCCTCTATTTACCTATGAAAGTTCAGGCTTTTGCCCATATACTGTTATAGCAATTTCTTGCCATTCATATGCGCATGGAGATGCTGGATGGCTGACAGACACTGGCTTTCTGGTTTTTTGAAAGCAGAGTTTCTTGCTGCAGAAGAGATGTATATTGTCTAAGGGCTTGGGGCAGGAATGGGGAAATCACTGACCCACACATCCGAGAGAGCCCTGTACACCGTAATATAAAACACTTTGTATTTTGATGTGAAGACAACATCAGGCTGGCTGATTTTCAGGTTGCTTTGGGACAGGGATTAGCAGCCGGTTGAAAGAAGTCTCCATGTCATCCTGGACGTTTCTTTTTTTGGTAGACTGCACTTCCCGTATTTCAGCGTGATTCTGAGAGAAAGTCAAATTACAAGCAAAATTCAGGAGAATGATTCTAGAAGACACCTCTGCCTGGTCTGTGCTTTTTATTGGGCTTAAGTGAATCTTCCGGAAGAAAAAAAAAAGGAGTTTTGGGGCACCATATTGATTTTCAGTTGACTACTTCCTGATTGGGTGTGCTTGGCAAAACATGCCAAAGCCCGTACCTCTGATTAGTAGTCCTGCTGTCTCTGAGGGCTTTCCTTACTTTCCCAGCCATGCATACCACCATGTAGTTGATACGGCACTGGAGCGTAACTGGAGCTGCTGGAATTCTCGCAGACGCCTTTGCTGCACGCGTGTGGGTTGGGAGCAGAGGAAGGACGGTGCAGGAGGAAATGGCGGTGGCGCCGGGGCCGCTGGCTCGTGGTGCATGATGTAGAGCCCAGTCAGAAAGTTTACTCCTAAGGGGTTCCCTCCTCCATGCTGACATGAATAAAAGCAGCCTTCTGGATGTAAACCAGGCAGACGTGAACCAGAACAGGTACCAAAAGCAGATGTTTGTATTAGCTCGTGGCCAATTCTGCTATTTTCTGACCAAAAATTCGCTTTGAACTGCTGCTTTAGGGCTCTTTTCTGTACCGTGGTCCATACTAGGTAGTGTAAAATGGGAAAGTGATAGAGGGTGCTGGGAAATGTAGAATTATGTCTGCTAGTCTTCCATCCATTAAAGAAAACAGTCACGATGCACCAGAAAAAGCTCACTGGTGGGCTGTTGAGGGGAAAAAAAAGTAACCAAGAGAATAGATGGATGCCATTGTGAGCAGCCATGTGTTGCTCTGGAGTTGCAGGTGATCCAAAGATGCTGTTTAGGAGATTAAAGCTGTCTTAAGTTCTTCAGTACCTTCATCTCCTTCCTTTTGTGACTAGTGGTAGGATTGGATTGTAATGAAGGTCCTGTCCTGCCATGGTGGAGAGAGCAAGAAGGTGGAAATACGTCAGGGCTCCTTGCTTGTATCTGCACAGACATCTGGGTGATGGGAGATGGTGGAACAGCTGTAGATACCTGTTGTCATTTGCATGACCTTCGCCTGAATATTTCCTGCCCCTCCACACAGAGGCACAGAGCATGTGGCTTCCTTTTCAGTTGAGTAGGGATTGTAATAGTTTCCTTCACAGGCTTGTGAACCAAGGACAGAAGAAAGTGGGGGAGAGGTTCTGCAGCTTCCTTCTCCAAGCTCTCAAAATCGGACTCTCTGGTGTAAATGAAGATGGTGACTGAATAGCAAACTTGGCCCCTGGAAGGCAAAATGGAAGAAAAATAGCCACTACTGAAAATGTACAGCTTTTTTAATTCCGTCAGAGACAGTATGGAAAGTTTTTCTTTTTAGAGAATGTGAAATAACTCGAAGGATGGAAGTTGGGGTACATTGAAGAACTCCCTTGTGCAGAGGCCGGAGACTGTGTTGGTGTTCATGGAGCAGGGCTGTACAGGGAAAATGAGCGTGTTCTTGCTGGTGTGGGGCAAAGAGCTTGACAACGCCAGCTTCTGCCAATGCGAGGGACTGAAAAACCTGATATCCACAATAACTGGCCAAAACTGTGTGTGCTTTTGGATGAGGTGTGCCAGGGGAAGGGGGGAGAGAGCAAATTTGGAAAGGTGCTGTTTGCAAAGCTCGGATGAGATCTCTCCTCAAGGAGGTTTGTGAGTTGCTGGGTGCACGTGAGGGCTGCTGCGAGTTGGGTGTTGTTAGATCTCTCCAGCTTCCCGTTTGAAGACACCTTGACATTCCCCTTCATGTTCTGGTAGGAAGTTGTTTCACAGATCACAGTAATATTTATAGCACTTTCACAGGTAGATCTTGAAAGTACCCTTAGAAGTATTCTGCCATGGCAGGCAGAGCTTTGTTATTCCTGTTTTTAGCAAGAAACAAACTTGAGGGAAGAAAAATGCTTTGCCAGAGGTTAGCCCAGTAGGTCAGTGGCAGAGAGTCTTGAATACTGAATCCACTTCCATGGCTGTGCTGCCTGGCTAAATAATGATTCATTTAGTGATTGGGCTTTTCTTTGATCTCTACTCTATAACAGTGAGACTTTGGAGTGGTTTATTGTACTATTAAAAAGAACTCCTACTAGGGAGGTGGGAAGGGGAAGGTTTACTAGACAGCTGTGCTTGTGATGAATTGACTTTGTAGCTTTTTTTGGGTTTGTTTTTCTTGGGTTTATTTTTTTCTTGGACTGTCAGAATTGGGAAAACAGGTTGCTAATGTAATTACACCTCATTATCGTTTACTTCTGTGGCTTGTTTTGAAGCCTTTGGTTTTTTTATTTCATTTAAATGTTGTTCTAGAACAGTGCGACTCCGATTCAGACCTCTTTAGCTAATGACTGCAAGTGCTGCTCAGAGCTGAAAACACTCTTTTCCTTTATTTCTGTTTTTTGTTGTTGTTGCATAGGATTGTGTTCAAACTACCGCAGTACCCAGGTACTTTGTTTCTAAGCATGGTGTGTGCTGGATATTGATGATTTGTGTGAGGCTTACTTGGACAGAGTGGCATGCATCAAGTTAAGCTGTGGACCAGTGCTTGGAAACGTTTGTGTTCTTCCCAGACCCAAATCCCTGCAGTCCAAGGGCCTGGTGTGGATACTCCGCTGCGCTTTCAGAAGCTTATGGGCTTCTTGGGTTTATGTCAGGAATGTAAAAGCTTTAATAATAAGGAGTGATCTGTGCGGTGTCAAATGAATGTATTGCTGGAGATGATGCTGAGAACAGGCAGGAAAGGCAGAATAACCAGACACGCACCTCCAGAGTTTTCCTTTTTCAGCTTTTTCATGCAAAAAGAAAGTGATCTCGTTATCTGCCACTAGCAATAATATTTGCCTTTCTCTGTGGTTTTCAGGGTGTTGCTCCAATGCACTTTTGTTTGAGTTAGATTTCTGAACAAACAAAGTAAGAGATGTTTACACAAGTAGGACAAGGTGTAGAGATAGACAGGAAAATTCTTGCTGCAGTGTGTTGGGATAGTGAATGTTGAAATTTAAATATTTGGCTTCTATAGTCAACATGAAGGTCTTCTTGATTTCTTTTTGCGTTGTTCCAAAGTGCTTTGGACACAGGGGAAAAATACTATTTTTTTCCCCTAGGTCGATTAAAACCCTGTAGGGTTTGAAAAAAACGGACCTAACCATCAGGCAGCAAAGTAGTTTATGATAGTCTTTTTAAAGGCAAACGCACTTGTTTCTGGTGTTTCCTTAAATTCTTCAGGAATTCATGCATGCAAACGTGATTTGATGGGCATCCAGAAATGGCCTGTGGACTGCTAATTGAGTTGTGCTGCAGGCTCTTCTTCAGGTGAGAAGTGTGAGGGGTTTTGTGCTAAGTTTTCAAGTAATATTTAAAGTTTATGACTCTCTTCTTTCATCAGGTATTAGTACAAAGAGAGCTGAAGTAATGAGAAGTCATCATGGAGGCGCAGTCCCATAGCTCTACCACGACAGAGAAGAAAAAAGTAGAGAATTCGGTTGTGAAATGCTCCAGTCGAACAGATGTCAGTGAGAAAGCTGTTGCCTCCAGCACAACTTCCAATGGTGAGTAACAGCAGGGATTTACTAGCAGCCAAACCTGCAGTAATTTTATGTTCGCTGCATTCCTTGTGAATTGAGCGTTTGCACCTGGATCAGTGTTTGTTCTAAGGAAAGGCTAAAGAAAACGAACGAGGGAGGGGTGATGATGGTGGAAAGTGGTAGGATACAATAAGGCCTGTTTTGGCATCAGGCGTAGTCTTTTTTTTCCAGATGTTCTAATTTGGGATGTAAATGTGCTAAGTTATTTATTATAGGAAGTTCCTGGTTTTGGTGTTTCTGAAATTGCCTTGATTAGCCTGGCAGGACTTGTGAGAGCTTTGCATTTGACCATTGAAATCTCTGGCATGAGTTAGATAATTAGGTATTACAAAAGAGAGAGAAGTAGCTGTCGAAATTAATGGCAAAGGTTTTTTTTCTTCTCTTCTTTTGCAAATAAACTTGCTCTTTGCAAAGAGCTGCCCCTACCTCCCCAAAGTTCTTTAATAGCTGGGCACAAAACCTTAAGCTAAGAGTGTATCCTCCTGTGAATTCATTTCCAAGTGGTGAATATACAGCTTGTAAGTTTGCCAAACTGGAGTAGTTTGCTTAGTTCTCCCTAGAGGTTACCTCACTTGACAGTTTTACATATTCGCTGCCTCTCCAGAGAGCGTGTAATCCCAGCGGTGGCCCTCTCGTTGTTCAGTGTGAGAAGGCTGCGTGTGTTGGTCCCTGCTAATAATGCAAAACTCTCTCTGAGTTAGGAAACAAAGTTGCTTGAAAAGGTGTGGGCACAGTTTAGACCTGTGGATTTTGCATAGCTACAGAGTAACTCTTGATTTTTGCCAATCCGTTCATGTAATGGCTAAAACCAGAAGATGTCCTTCTGTGTATTTTCATGTCCTGGTGTACTTCTGGCAAAACCTTTTCCATTCACCCTTTTTGTTTCCATTGTGTTCACTCATCTGGGCTTGTGGTCCAGGTTGGGTTCTCACTTTGATATCTTGAGGAAAGGTTTCTTCTTTCTCAGAGAAACATGTGTCTCCCACTAGACTAAAACAGCAAATACATGAATCCTACAGTCATACTGGAGGGGGAGGCTCATTGGGTCAGTAAAAATTAGATGGCACAGGTCCCAGTATCCTTCTGTGTGACTGGACTTCAGATTCAAAGCAAACTCAGCACCTGCCAACCTACTGGTTGGAGCTGATCCCCATGAGAGTGTAGAAGCTCTTGAGCAGCTATGGAAAAAGTTGCATCAGTTTTCTAAGGCATATGAAATTAGATCCTCAGCTGGTGTAAGTCAGCACAGATCCATTGCTGTCAGTAGAATTACAGTGGTTCACATTAGCTGAAGAGCTCCTCATTGTATTTTTTTTTTTTTTTGATAATAGGATTTTCCACATTGGCCCAACTTTTCAAACAGATGCACACTTAAACACATATGCGCGTTCTTTGATGTGTCAGGGGTTTTAACTCGGTGTTGGCACATCCCTCTGACTGTTTGGGCTAGCTTTAATGTTATCGTTACACATCTAGATTTAGAGAGTTAAAAATAAAGCCTTCAAGATGTTTTTGCCTAGTTCTGACAGTGGTTAACCCTGCAGTCAAATAATTTTCTCTCTCTAGCCTACCTATCAGCTTTAACAGTAGTATTAGTTCTTAACTACCTGCTTCATCTAGGTGCTCCCAAGAGCTGGAATGATTCTAAGCCTAGTAAATGACTAAATTTTTTTCTCACTGGAATTGTCTCCTGTTAATGGCAGGAGGTGCTAATGTAGTACACATTCTGGGGCCTGAGGCTGCATTTGGTTAAGGTAATGGTAGTTACCTTTGTTTTCAGTGGGTAGGGGTTCAAAGGGATAGAAGATTCCCTTCCTTCCTGGATATAAAAAATTTACCCTTAACATAGAAACTTCGTGGAACATGTGCCAAAACAAATACTAATACCAGAACTTTAGGAACTTAAATATGAGTTTTAAACATGAGTTTTACCGTTGCAGTGTTTTAAAGTTTTGCTTCTTGCTGATGTGATTGTCATGATAATGAATTTTGGTTACAAGGACCAATTTGCATGAAAGCTGGAGCTTGCATTGCATTTGCATCTTTTGTTCTTTAATGCTGGAATTAGTATTACTACAGGAACATCATCAGCTGATATAAAACACCACTCCAACAAAACGTGCAGCTTTTGTTGATTCAGTGCCCCGTTTTTGCAGAGGGCTGTGGTAATGTTAAATGGTTGTGATTTGCATTTGAATGCTCTGTTAAACAAGGTAAGGCACCCTTAAAAATACCAAAAAGACAGAATGATCCTTGCTGGTTTTGTCAGAAGACTTTGCTGTCATTGCAGAGCAACATCTGCCTCTCATACTAGTGTCACCTCCTAAGCATGTCTAATATCAGTGCTTCTTTCCTTCAGGAGGACACATTAATTAGCAAAGTTTGCAGGATATCTTCTACCTGAGTGACAGCTCTCTGAGATGTGACGTAGAAACTCGTATTCTCTAAGTAGCTGTGCTGTCCTATGGAGGAGTTAAAACTTGGATCATAAATAGACTGAAAACTGTTAGTTACAGGTTTTATGCAAAGCTTACAGTCATGAAGAAAAAAGGAAATATTATTATTTCAATAGCTCTCCAAAGTGAGTAACACGCCCTGTAGCAGAATCGATGTTAAAATGACTACTGGGTTTGGAAATCTTTTAAATCACTTGGTGTGCAAACTGTTCATTGAAGAGCCTGGTGTAAACCTTAGTGCAAAGGAGAGAAAGTGGGAAGGGTGACCGGGAAGGGCAGCTCCTGTGTTAACCCTGACTGTGCAGTGCAAGGTACGAGGCCCAGACTCGTGGGTGCCCCTTGGCAGGTACCAACTGCACCATAGACTCAAACAATAAGCAGCCATGGGCTGTAGTTAACACGTGAGACACTTCTGCTGAGTGCCTGTTATTGCTTAATATGAAAAGATTTCGTCTGCACTCACCTAACTACAAACTCTGACTGCATTGCTGAGATGCTAGCACTGTGTTAGATAAGGGCCTGCCAATGTTTCCATTATAAACCCTTAATTTCAGGATTTATGACTAAGCCATTAAAATGTGCTCCAGGCGTGTGGGGTGCTGGAGCAAATTAAAACTTCTTTTAAAATACATGTGATCAAAAAAAAAAAAAATCATAACTTGTAATAAGTAACAAAAGTCTTTGGTGCGCTTTGATCCCCAATGGGATGTTTTAATTTGGGACCATTCTTGCTTTGTTTTGAATTGAATTTTGCAAGCTTTTGACTTTTTTTTTCCTTTGTGTTTCATTTTGTGTATCTCAACCAAACTGCACCAGTTTACTCTTTGCAAATTGTTCCTTTAACTCCTTCTTTGTTTAAATGCTATATTTACTGCTAGGCTAATGTTCAAGAAGGGGAAAACTGCTAAAGAAAACTGTATTAAAGATGTTAATTCACGAGAGGCTGTATGTATAAAAAGTTTATGCTAGGGTGTAAAGTAAGCTTACTTTATGTATCATCTGATTAGATAGCCTCAGACTGATCTACTTTGGCAAAGTAAAAAGAACAAATAAAACCAAGGTTTATGTCATGACCATGTCACTGGTGTTGCATGGAAGTAATGGGGCCAGTGTCCTGGACCACCTTGCTACCACAGTGCTGGGTTGTCAGGCCTTATCTTCTTCTCAAACGTGTGTCCCTGCCGGTCTTCTGGAGACAAAACAGTCACAGCCTGTTCTGAACCAGGTCCGTGCATGGATGTAAGTCATCATCATGAAATTGCTGTGTGTACACACAGGTTTCTATCAAATTGTGCAAGGAGTGAAAAGGAGTATATGTTGATAAACTCATTAATATTGGTTCTGCACTCCCCTTGAAGAGCCTTCACCTGGTGCTGCAGGTCACGAAACCTGCCTTGCTAGACTTCTTTTGGATAATATGGTACCTCCTGTAATTACAAGTAATCCCAGGGTTGCAAAGAAATCTTCAGGTGAATGCTGTAAAGGTTGCAGGAGTCTGCACAGAGCCTTGCCCAAGCGTGATAAATGCCGACATGGAGGCTTGTTCTCGGCTACCCCTCGGTGCCAGCAGGAGCCCAGGTTGGCAGGGCGAGCCGCGTTCTGCTCCTCCGCTTCCCTACCTCACAGCCTCACGTGTGAGCTCTGGCTGGCACGGGCGGCGCGCTGCGTCCCTAGGTCAGGCTGAGCAGAAATGTTAGCGCTGGAACTGAGAGCTCCGCTGGCTGCCCTGCCCGCTGCTGCCCGCGCTGATGGGTGCCCTCTTGCACCCCAGCACGGGGAATGTCCAGCCCTGCCAAGGCCCAAGCGTCGTGGCCTGTGTGTTGAGCTCCAGTCCAGCGGGTAGTCAAGTGAGCGTCTCGCTTTAGGAAGAGGAACAGCTCCCTTGGCCCCGATGTGGGTATTTGCATGTTTGCAATTAGACAGTCGCTTTAATGCTTTTACCAGGCTTCGACTCCACGCTCTGCATTGTTGGTGAATCAGATTTATTGTTAGAGCACTTCCTAAGAGGTGTTGACCAAAAAACCCCATGCTAACCTAACACAGCCCTCAGCTATACGCAATTTTTTTTTTTCACTTAATCTGCAGAATGGATATAATTAATTTTTCACTTAGTTTTCTAAAAAGTACAAGGAATTTCTGTAAGGGCTGAATTAATACTTTTACAAGGCAAAGCTGCACTTTGCAGCATTTCTCGGAGAACATTAGGAGATTGTAATACTGTTTTCACCCCTGATTTATTTGCTGTTTGGCTTGTGAATTTTGTTGGTGACTAAAACGCTTTCCTTTTTTTTTGCACATTTTGACTCTGAACTGATGTTTTTAATGTCGCATTAAAACAATGCAGTTATTGTATAGAGGCTCCTTCAGTGTCTGACAGGCAAGCACTTATTTTCAGTTTGATGTGTTTTGTCTAGTTTTTGACCCATGAGCTTGTTCCAGTGTAATCTGATATTTCTTATTAACCTATTACTCTGCCTTAAAAAAAAAAGCTAATTATAAACGTATGTAGGTTGTGGACTTGACTACCTTTATCAGAATCAGGTAGTTATTGAGAACATACCTTAAAGCGATAGAAAGCAGAAATTATTATCTTAATGGTGATGTAACTTAAAACCAAGCTTGATAGATGAGTAAATGAGAGGAAGTTCACGCGTCCACTTCGATTCTTTCAGAAGAAGAGCTGGCTTCATCTAGGTCTCCTTTCTTTATTTTTTTCCCTTTCCTAGTAGTTCTTTCAGGGTTGAATGAGGGAAGTATTTATCGGACTGCAGCCCCATAAGAATCACATTTCCTGTTTAAACATTCAGTCTGTTGCCTGTCCTGCTGCTTGCTTTCAAGCTTGCCATAAAATAGGTGTTAATCATAACACCCATTCTTGGCCCCCTTGTCAGACTGAAGTTTTCAGGGCCCCGTTGAGAGGTCAGGGTTCAAAAGAGGTGGTTAGGTATCAAGGAGCATTGCCTGTACTATTTTAGTAGGCTGCAAATTGAGCTCGGAATTGATTACATGAGACCTGATTCTGCAAAGTGATCAGGAGATGCCCTCGTCCTCTCCTGAAATCAAAGGGGATGGTGGGGCCCTTTTCTCATTTTCAGGTCAAGAAAGAAACAACATCCTGCCGTATTAGATATTGGAAGTGACGACTTCAACATATAGGTTCTTCCTGAAGGTTTTGGTTTTCAGCAAGACAAATATCGCAAGTATTTCCTACCTGTGACAGTGGCTTACAGCAGCCAAGAAAAGTAAGGGTTGAGTGGTCACACGTGCTAGCACAGAAAAGTAAGGGCAGAGACATAAACTTGTAAGATTTTATGTACTTTTCTGTTCTACTAGTTGTGGCCAGGTCCTAAGAGGATAAACTGAAAGAAGGTACCTGTCCTTGGGGAGGATAAGCTCTCCCGATGCTTGGAAGTGTTGGAAGCAAAGGTATCGGAGGTTGTAACTAAGTGGGGGCTGCAGGGCTTGGTGTATCGTAATCTGATGTGAGTAGCTGATTAGATACATGTTCATTCAGAGTAATGCACCCACAGTCCTTTATGCTTACTAATAAACTATCAGTTGTCAAGTTCGAGTTAATTTTAGACTGTAATAACTCATTCTGCCTGATACTATTTTCCAGTATTGTTCCTCAGTGAGCCAGCCCTACCCTTACCCTGCTCTAAAGCCAACGATCTGCAAGTGCAGTGCGGTGTTCTTCATTAATTCTGCTGAGATTTTCCTCCTTTTTATCCCCCCTTCTCTCCCCTCTCTGCAGTGGTTAATAGCATAAGGGATATTAAATGTCAATCCTCCTGTATCCCTTTGCAAGTTCCAGAAAGAGATGATTGAGTGGCTTATCCCTGCAATCACTGTAATCAGTAAGTAATGACTTAACATCCTGCTGGATAACACGAGGTGGAATCCGGAGAAAACATTAGTTAGCAGCAGAAGCTTGCCACCTGGACAAGGTGGAGGTTAAATTTAGGGAATAATGCTCTGGGAATTGGTGTTTTCTTTTTTTCCTGAAAAACAAACAAACAAACAAAAAACCAAAAAACCCCAGCCCCAAGCAACCATATCATAATTGTACCGGGGTTTTGAAAAAGAGTAAGAAGTTTAAAATGGGTCTCTACAGTATGGCAGCGGTGCCATACTCTCTGTGCTTTGCAGGAGTCCAGTATCAATCAGACCTCAAAAAATTCAAGCATTACAGCCAGGTGGGGGGGAGCAACCGCGAGGTCTGATTTTTAGTAGGAAATAGGCTGGTGGCAGCTGAAGCCTCAGTGATATTGTTAGCCTTCCGTAAAAGGACTCACTGAAGAGTTAAGTGCTGGTCTCTGGAGAAGACACCCTAGAAGAGAAAGGGCCTCCTGGTGACCTTGCACCGCTGTGCCAGCCCGTGCTACCGCAGTGGAGGGGCTGTGCGGCCGCGGGGCGAGGGTCTGTGGGAGGGGCCCTGC
>NW_009711356.1:20196-49223 GCF_000703405.1 Apaloderma vittatum
CCTGCCCCTCCCTCCCTGCCGCTGCAAACCGGGGTTGGCAAATGCATGGGTGCCAGGCGGCTGCGGGGGGGTGGAAGGGCACTGGAAAAACTAAAGGTGCAACACTCCTCCATTCTGAGAGTTTTCCCGCGTCCTGAAAAGGCTTGGGAATCTGCAAGTGACGGAGCTACGTGGAGTAGGTCTTCTTAAAGTAAATAAAAAGAATTTTTAAAATTCCTTCTAATTGACTTAAAACCAGGCAACCCCTCTGGCAGGCACAGTATTTGGCTTTATGATTTGAGCTGTGTAAATTAAGGCAGTTGAAGTAATTAAATTACTTTAAAGCTTTTCAAATGGCATTCGTCTTTTCTAGATGTTTTCTATTTCATATCTGTCTCCACTTAAAAGGAAATAATCAGGTGGCAGTGTTGCATTTGATTATATCCCTGCTCTGTATGTTTCTATTTACTTTTCCCCTTTCTTTTTTCTTTCTTTTTCTTTTCTGGAAGATATAAAACGTCAGCTTCTGCTTACATAGAGATTTTTACTAAATACATATACCAATAAGTGAGAGAAGTGTGCTTAGGGTATGGCATGTGGTTATGTAAAGAAGGTACTGTATTGAAACTACATTCTCTGTGTTCTTTCCAAGCCGTATCTCTTTACTTTGGGATGAGGGTGGGCAGATGCATTCTTTTGCCATCCCAACTAAAAGGGAATGAGATGTATTTTATCACTGTGTTATTATCTTTTTTCCCATTAAAAGTCATTGCTTTTGATACATACTGCAAGTGGTCACAACTTACTTAAATTGCAGTTTCTATTTTTGTTCCTAAGGTAGGCAATTGATTTACTTGTAGATGTGATCTGGACCTACTGAAGCACTTTGAAGAGTGAAGTGCACAGGAAATACTGAGTTTTGTTCAAATGATTTTAAAAGTTTGTTTTGTAGGGCTTTGTTGGTCCGATTATCAAAAAGCAGTTCCTAATCTTGTGCCTGCAGTCAGCTGGAGTCCTGCTACGCAGGTGCTGTGTGTGCACATTCTTTGCGCAAGCCGACCGCTTAAAATACGCTGGTTTCCATTCATTTCCTGAGACTCCTCATGCATGTTCCACACGCAGCCAAGTGGAAATGCAGAAACCTAAGTCCCACACATGTGGTAGCTTGAAAATGCATCGGGATAGCCCAAACTAAGGTGGTTTGGTGGTGGTGTTTTGTTTTTTTTTTCTTCTGCGTAATAGAACAGTTTTGTACTGATGGAGTTTTTCCTAAGATGAGATGATAAGTTGCCGAAACTTTAGTATTACAAACTGTGTGCTCTCTCTCTTGCTCTCTTGCTGTCCCCATCATGTGCTTGCTTTTCTCCTCTTTTTCAGCGTAGGGGTTCATGCATAACAACAGGATTTTATAGAAAAGTTCCTTGTAAGCCTGATCGGTAGTATTTTCCCCTCCTCCTGGTCACTCTTTTCTTTCCTTCTTTCTCTCCTCTCTCTTTTCTTTTCCCTCTTTTTTTTTTTTTTGTTCTTTCTTTTAGTTTTCAGAAAGTTGAGTTCCATCCCAATTATTAAATCTTCGGAGACCATTCCCACATGGTTCTGTAAATGGTAGCTTCATCCTGAGTTCTTTCATCTCTTTTCCTGCTCTCCTGGCTTGACAGTTGAAAAGGTCTGACTGTGCCACACAATGGTTTGATTGGTTTCTCTAGGGGAGGCTTTACCCTGCCTCATCATTCGCCAGGCAGGTGGACCAGAAAGTCTCTTGATTCTTTTGTTGCCTCTCAAAGTCCGAGGTCTTTGACTGAATAAATCCTCCGTCATGGGATAATTTGCTAAAAGGAGACTGAAAGATGTGAGAGAAAAGCCTCGCTACTTGGGTGCTGAATTAATGAAATAACTGGGCCTTGGAGTTTGCAATTGAAAAATCACCAGGAATGCAATGGGTGGAGACAGGCTTCAGAATGCGAGCCCGTTACTTCCCCGTAATAAACTATGAGAGCTTTAAATGATATTACTAAATACCCTGGCTCGCCTGGCCGCCTCCGGTTATTTGCATTTGCAGCCCCGTTCGACGGGGGAAGCCCAAGCAGAATAAAAGCCGTTTTGGTGCAGCGCCTAGTTAGTCATTAGATTATTATGAGGGGCTGGAAAGAATTCCATATGACAGAACTAGGTTTGAGTTAACACAGGACGAAAAGTAATTTACAGATAGGCTGTCCTCAGCCATCTTCGTAGCCCCTGATAAGGTTTCATTTCAGAATGGATAGGCGACATTTCCACTTACGGGCCCATTCTGCGACACCTGTGATAACAGCTTCTGGATCCTAATTGAAATTGGTTTCAAAATGGATTTTCACTTTTCTCTGTCTGTGGAAAATATTGAATGGACTCAGAGCTGCCACAGAGAATCCCAGACCTTGGAAAATGGAGCAAGAACCCAGGATCATCTTTCATAACTGTGTCGATGATATGACAGTTTTGTTATCTGTCTTATTAATGAAATCATTGATCACCTGATGAGAGAGATAATAAACTACATTTTTGCTGCTGTTCAGGAAGCTCAATTAGATTTTTAAAAAATACAGATGGGGGAAAAAACAAGCCACAACAATGAAGTGAAGGTTTTCTGATCTATTTTCAACTTCGCTTTTCTTGAAGTTTTTTTAGATGGAAGAAGTCTCGGAGACTGTGAAACACTGCCTGCTTCTTGAGCTCATTGAAAGTACAAAGGGGTGTGGGGGGGAAAGCAAACCTGATGCTCATGTTAAGACTGTTATTGTTTTCTTGTTTTTAACAAACCGCACTAAGTAAATAACACTTAAGTCCTAGTAAGTGCCATGGAAACTCAGATGAACTGAGAAACAATGGAGCTCAATTTTAGTTGAAGTGGGATTAGTGATCCGAACTCTCTGAATGCCCTAACGTGGACAAAGGCCGGTGCTAAGTGCAGTGAATGCTTGCCGTGATGCCGGTTCTCCTGAAAATTGTTTCTTCTTTAAAAAGAGCCACCAGCCTTCAGTTGTTAAAGCCGCTCTGACGTTTTGGAAAAATAAGTTCTTTCTTTTATTCTTTCTTGAGAAGATTTTTAAATGCAAGCAAACACAATAAACCGCCTGCTCAGGGATAAAATGTGCGTGCAGGCTTCAAAAATAGAACCCGAAAGGATTTTGTGATGTGTTGTTTCCCTGGCTGTTTTCTAATTATTGGGGAAAGAGATAAATCTGTTGTTTGTGCTTGGTTGTTCTGGAATGTGCGCTGTATTCCTTGAGGGAGGTGGGAAGGGGTAGGTTTTCTGAAGAGGGATGCCGGTGACTTCTCATATTTCACTGTGAATTGTATCCTAGGTGTTTTCTTCAGTCCCTCTGCTGGTGTGGGTCAATCTATCCCCCTTTTTAAGCTTGAAAGGGGAGCTCTGATCAAAGGCTTGAATGATGTCACTGATCTCTGGTGATTGATTAGGAACAGAAGTTCTGGAGCATTTTGCATGTCCGCCTTTTCCTTATCACTTCAAATCCATTAGTGCCTCCCCATTAGGGCAGCTTTCAATCAGGGGAAGAATAACCCATGCACACACACACACACATATATGCCCCCTTTGTATGTGCATATATAGAGAAAAGGAATAAGAAGAGTGTACAGGCTTCACAGTCTGAGTTATAAATGCATTTTTCTTTATTATAAAATAAAAAATTATTGGTCAGTGTTGATGCTGGGCATATTTATTAATTGTTAAGGTCTTGGGTGTAATTCTCCTCTCTTCTGCAGCTACTCTCACAGATATAAATCCACGTAGGTCTCTGTCATCAGTGGGGTTTTGGCTGTTTTTACCTTCATTTGCTGTAGTTTATCCAGAGAGGAACCATGCCACTGCTTGTTATTTCTTTGCTGTGCCTGTGCTACACATTAAGATCCAGTTTGCGTGTGTATCAGTGGCTTAGAGATATTTTTTAATGAGAGATTGAAAAATAAATATTTTAAATGTGCGTCTCTTGGCGGTTCAGAGTTAGCCGGAGCGTATGTTATGCTGTTAAGAGAAAAGATCTTTCGTTTGTGGAGTAGGAGCAGTCCTGGGGCTCTTGGTGGTATGTGGAGGTTGGGTGAGGGTAGGGGTGAGGTGTGGGAGCAAGCAGTGCAGGACTTGAATCTGACTTCACTGTGGCATAGATGAGGAAAATGGGTGGTTTAAAGCTGGAGCCCACTCCTAAATATCCCACTTCCAACAGAAGCATATGGTGATTTAAACGAGGGACTCAAAAACTGCACAGGCTTTAAAAATCTTGAGTTAATTAATTATTCTGGCAAATGGAATAGGTACGTAGGAATTGGTATGTAGGATAATTCAAAAAAGCTAATGTTATTTTTGTGTACCTCTTTTCCCTTTTATTTTCGGTAGGTTGGCTCATTTCTCTCTCTCTCTCAAATCTCCTTCGCTCTCTCTTCTACTGTTGTGCATTTCACACCAGGAGATGACAAGTCTTGTGATTGCAGCAGAGGCAATTGAAAGAAAATAAAAAGAGAGTTCTTTTTCTCTGGTGCTGGCCCATGAACATACCGTAAAAATTGGATTAGACACACCTAGAGTTGGGATTGATTGCATCTTGAATGGGAAATTAGAACATCTGAAAAATTCCTTTTTGGATGGAACAGAAGCACAAGAAGGAAAAGTTGGATGGAAACCAGAGAAGAACTGTAAATCACTATTAAAGTTATTTCCTATGGTTTACCATTGGCTGTCAAAGAAAATTGCCTCCGGCTTGTTTATAGCTAATTCCCTCTATAGAAAACTTCAATTTGTGGACTGGCCTCTGAACGGGATTGATAACTCCGTTTATAGACCAGGATGGGTATCTAAAGATAACAGATAATGCAAATGAGACTTTTTTTGATAAGCCAGGGAAGCAATTATGGATACAACTTGGTTGATGGATTTCAGAGTGCCTTTTCACAGATTATAGATTTATTTTTTTTTTGCATTATAGTTTTCTTAGCCGTGTTAGAAAACAATATCAAAGTCACTCAAATAGAACTAAAAAGATGGAGCGGCTGATATAACTGGCTTTTCTACGACTTGTAAACATAGCGAATCAGATTAAAAAAATAAACAGGCAGTCCCCAGCTTTCTCTGGGAGAAATAAGATTTGATAAAAATGTGTGTTTAATATTCAATTTACAGTTTCATCCGAAGTGTGTAAACCTAGATGTCCCGTGGGAGTTTACAGCCTGCTCCAACTTTAACTCAGATAAAATGCTCCTTGTGAACTGCTTTCCTGCTTTTATTTTTGAATTTGGATTTCCTCCACGGAGGATGAGGATGGAGGCTGCACCCTGCGAGTCCTTCGAGGACTCCCCTGGGGTGCTCAGCTGCCGCAGTGATTAAACCTTTCACCCTGGGCTGGTTTTGGTGCCGAGTGCAAGCCGTGGCTGTGTGGAGCAGGCTCAGGAGGCAGCTGCACCCGCTGGTACGGTGCCCTCTCAGCTCCAAAGGTTTTCCCATCGGAAAACCCAGGAAACCGTGGGCTTCTCCCAGCCGGGAGGAGACCTTGGTGGGGATGTTGACTGCTGGGCGGGAGAGGGGAGGCTGGATTCCTTACCTCAACTCTTGGGCTGAGCTTGCCTGACTGAGATTTATGTAATTTAAGGCACCAGTCCACGACTCACTGGAATACTGAAGGGATTTCTAGCAACTTTAACTAGTCCGGGCTTTAAATATTTAATGTTGCATGTCACTTTCCAGTCTCCTTACTAAAGCCATTGTCTTCTAGTCAGCTCCCTTCTGTGGGACATCTGGGCTCCTGACACTCTTGGTCATAGAATTATAACCTTCATCTCTGAAACTTGAGGTAACTTCTCCTGAAGCTATCTCAGGACCTCATTCTGGAAATGGGCTTTTTATTGCAGATATCCGGTTTAAAGGCTCTTCTGTATCATCAGAAAAAAAAGATGATTCCCATGCAGTTGTAATAATTAGAGTGACTTCCTGTAGTTTGAACTACTCCAGGTTTTAGGGATTTGGTAAGATACAAACTTGGCTTCTGTCATGAAGCCAGTGGCACAACTGCCATTGACTTCCATGGGAGAAGCGTAGGAATACTTTTATTTTAATTGATATTATTGATATTTAAATTGATATAGCAGTCACAAACTACTATGAAACTCTTCCATTTTTCACTGGCGTTTTCAATGCCTTTGTAATGGATCACACCTCTCACTGGAAAGCAAAACTGAAAACAGCACAACTTTGCTCAGAGAGATGTCAGACTTTTAAGCTGTTATCTGAGCACCATTTTAAACCTCCTTTTCTGAACATGTATATGCTGAATTATTTCTTACCTTCAGAGACTAAAGATTTAGAGTGAATGGACATTGGCACCCTTCAAACACCAAGATGGATGCAGGATCACAGTGCCTCTGCCAAAACACACATGCATCTGGAATCCCTCAAGGGATTTCTCAAAAACTTCATTCCATACATTCATCCCCATCTAAGCCAGTGCTGTGTTTTCTATGTATTGGTCAAGGAAAAATATTTATGATATGTTCTATTTAGTATTTTTGATTTGATATGCATCAACACCTTCTTCTGACAGTCTTCCTGAGCTTAAAATACCTGTTCCAAGACACCGTTTTGTTTGCTGACATGATAGAGGTTAATGTTGCATATGTAAGAGCGGAAACAATTTAAGAGTCCTATTCTCAGCTTTGAACGCTTTCTTTTGATTGTTCAGAGGATAGGTAAGTTGATTTTGCTATTTAAATTCCCAAAGACCTCTTTCTTCAGCCATCTAACTTAGATCAAAATTAAAGCCTCGCATACATTTCCTTTGGCACCATGAAATCATTTTTTTCTTTGAGAAATAGCCTCAGTAGGATGGATACCAAAGCGTCTCAAGTAATAAAAATATTTCAAGGGACTGTGTGATTGATGGCTACATTTATCTTCAAGGCTCAAAACAGATGCTAAAAATGAACTTACTCTTAAAAAAAGAGGCAATTATATCTGTAAGTGAATAAGAAACCTGAGCAAAAATATAAAAAATTTGACCAAGTATTTACAAGACAGAGGAAGAAAGAGAGAAAGAGTGAAAGAAAGGCAAGACCTAAAGGAAAAGGAAAGAAGAAAAGAAGGGAAGGAAATCACTTTGTGTTCCTCTGTGGTGCTCTCACTTAAGCAAATTTCAGGTGAATTTTTTGGTTGTCATAGCTGGACTGAGAACCTGTCAAAAATCGGTATTTTAGTGTTGTTAGATAGAAGACGTTGTTGTTCATGAAACCACAGCTTTAACTGCAGAAGTCTAAGAGCTCATATGTAGTTGCAGAGTAGTTGAAACAGAATAACTCGACATGAATTTTTGCAATAGGTGAATCTGAGAAAAACGTTGTGTTTCAGAATCCTTAATGATGGGGGAAAATGTTATTGGCCAGGCCTGCGCTGAGCGTGTGCTCGGCAGGGACGTGCCGGCCGTCCCTCGCGCCTGCAGGCGTCTGCCGTGGTCCGGCTGCGTGCGGTGCTGCCTTGTGCACGTACTGCTGGGTATCTAGGAATCCTGGCTTCTCCGGAAACCGAATCCTTGGCAGTCAGGTTGTGAGAGCCCCCCTGTCTTGCAGGATTAAACTTATTTTAATGTGGAACATAACTAAGCAATGAGAAATTTAGAAGATTCTAAGGAAAACCCTTTCTTTTGTTGGGGTTATGTTTTGTTTTAGCAGTAAAGAGAGCAGAGAAATTGCTTTTACTGGGTTCTGCTGGAGGAGTTGCAGAGGGCAGCAATGTGTGTATCTCAGGCTATCAAGCTGTAATTGAAAGGCAGAGCGTTCAGATCTTAGCAACAGCTAATTCTTCTTCAAAATGTAAAGAGTCCTTGAAGTTAGATGGGTGTTGACTAAAGCAAACACAAGCCATGAAGAGGTATGAAATGATCTCACTGAAAATCTGTTTCCCAGCGTTCTGTCAGAGCCTTCAGTTTGTAGACTTTCCTTTTGATTGTTCTGGAGGTCGGTCAGAATCAGTTTCCAGCCTAAAAAACTGAGACATAAAAATGTGCAGATGTTGCAGACAACACGGTAGCATTGTTCCTTCTTCTGTTCCCTTCTCTTAGATGAGTCTGTCCAGTCTGAACTGGTCTCATGTGACTACTACCATGTGATCCCAGTGATCGTAGTTTATTTCAAGGAATGGAATTGGAAGGGAGAGATGGAAAGGGCTGAAAAGGGAAAATGAGATCCCGCCTGGAGTTTACAGTGCTATTGTTAATTTTTTGTTGTTTTACCTTTTTTTTTTTTTAAAGAAAATGGTATAACATTTTTTTTTTAAAAAAAAACACTCAGGAGGCTTCTATTCATAAAGTTGTTTGGGTTTTTGGTGTTTTTTTTTCTTACTGGAGATGGCTGCGAGTTACCTGAAACTAAAAGGGACCATGTAGGCAGGGGAAAGGAGGAGGTTGTTTTACATTTCAGTATTTTAGGAAATAAAAATTAGCAGACACTAATAAGTGGCTGTTCTTTCTCATTCTTTATTAAAATGCATGGGATGTGGATCAAATGGCTTTATTCAACGCTCAGCATTTCAGCTACCTTGAAATGGGAGACTGCAGGCGGTTGGATAAATTTGCTGGAAAGTTGCCCAGTTTCACTGCTGCTTATATAAGCCTGCCCGTGTCCTCTGGGGAATACTATTTTGTAATGTGTTGTGTCAGGATGAATATCCCTGTGTTCCCTTTAGCTCTGGGATGCCAGCAGTAGATGAGCAGCGGTGGTGGTGATGATGATGACATCTCTCTCCCTTTCTGTCTCTCTCCTTTCTGGGATTAACGAAAGACAGTCATTTAGAGGCCTTTGCCAAATCAGGTTACTCTCCTTCTCTGCTTTGCTGTCATCTGAATATAACCTGCAATGCACATTACTCACAATAAGCAGTTATGGTCGAGCTATAAATTACATGGCAATTGCCGTGTTTTTGGAATTGCCTAAATGATAGTTAAACTTGTGGAGCTAGCGTAATTAAGGATGTGTAAGTGACTCCCTTATTAGACTGCCTTTACTCTGTTGAGTTTCAAGAAACCAGCCACCATAGCTTGTCTATATACTGGTATTTTGTCTCTGCAGATGTATGTTCAGCTCTTGACTGTGCTAAAGTTAAGATGGTCTTTGAGGTCTTGTCCTTATAGTCGTTCACGTCAAAAGGAGATTCCTGAGAGTTTCACACTTTTGAGAAGAGAACTGTACATTCACAGTTGGGGCAGATGAGATGGCTGTAAATCCGTAAGCACTGCAAACTGGACCTTCTTGTCTTTGTCAAGGTGGTAGCACTGGAAACACTGGGAAACCCTTTCTCTTACAAAAGCGCCTGCAAATTTCTTTACTGGAACCTGCAAATGAACACGTGTTGGGTGCACCTACATGTGCCCAAATTTACTACTGCATCCTTCTGCCTGGGTTACTTAATGCAGAACCATGAAGTCATGCTCTCAGAAGTCTGTACCAGTAGGTAGCAATCTGGCTTCATTATCTACTCGCCTAATTTTATGTCAAGAATTGCCCTCAGCTTGGCCATAAGGCCTTGCAATTGGGTACTAAGTTTTGATGCTAGTTATTTGCATTTTGCCTTGCTTGTTGAGGGCTGGAATGCCCTGAGGACTCTTGTGAGGCTTGGTGTGACAAGGGCAATACGTCCTATAGTACATTTTAGACTATAAAAAAAACCTGTTAGGGTATTTATGATCCCTAGAGGAATTAGGTCTTCTTAGGCAAAGCAGAGATGCTCTCCCAGCAGAAGAAAACAGACCTACAGCGGAGCAGATCATTGAGGACGATGTGAAGAGGCGGCTGGGAAGCGGATAATGACAGTGGTCACTGAGTTGAGGTGACACAGGTCACTTCATGGGGTTGTATAGCAATCACTCACATTCTTAATTCCTTGCTGTCTCCTTAGCTGGTGGATTCCATCCCTCTTCCTTGAGATGTCCCTTTTGTTCCTTGCCTGAAACCCACTGGGCTGGGTGGGGGAGATTTCATCGAAGTGTAGCGCTTTCCAAACTGTTGCTAATCAGCCTTTTACTGTAAAATTAACTTGTAACGGTGATTGCTTGAAGATAAGGACCTGACCTGAAAGTCTCAGATCCACATCATGTATGAATCATTTATATGTGTGTGTGTTGGTGGGACTGGGATGTTGTACGTAAAATTCCCATTTAAGAATAGACTAACGGGTTGGATGAAAACGAGGGAGAATCTCATGGCGTCTTTTCATTGCAGATGTAGGAGGAGATTGCTCGCTCGGGATTTACATGGTTGAACAAGTTAGAATAAAAGTGGCAGGTGTCATTCTGAGCGTGTGAGTCTGCACTGGCGGAAGCAGTCCTTCATATGGCTTTTGCATATGCTCTGGGAGTTGCCGTTAAGTCAATATTTACTTCTTGGGGAGTAAATGCTAGATTTGTGTCTGAGAGCTGCTACTGCTGCATTGTTGAAACAGTTACTTGCTATGTCATCAAGTATTTTATGGAGCAGATTCCTGGAGTTTTTAAAGTGCTGTGATTATGAGCTTGTGGTAGGTAGCTGGAAACACAGAAGGTGTTTTTCAGCAACTCTGTGCAACTTTCCAGGTCATCTATTTACAGACTTTTGCACTGTGGCTCTCTTAATGTTTTGTAAACAGCTTGTTGAGTGTTTCAGCTTTAGGATCTTCAACACCATCAAGAAAGGTGTATGTCAGTTGGCATCACTGATCTTTTGGTTAGAAATTAATTAATTTTTTACAAATTAGTTAATTTTTGTTGGGTGAGGGTGATGAGAGAGAGAATTTGTTTGATGACCTCTGGGGCTGTTTTAATTAGTAGCCTTTACTAATATATATAGGCTACATGGCTACATTTGGTCTGGGTAGCACTTCCAGCAGAAAAGCAGTGGCCTTCACTGGAGGTAACAGAGGCCTGCTACGACATAGGATGTGTAAGACTGAAACAATATGGTTTTGTATGAATGCAGCAGAATGCTTTAAAAATGCCCTTTGTGTGTGTGTCAGATCACTACTGCCCTCCCAGGGGACCCACCAGGTTCTCTGTCAAGGGTGGGAGTGGGCAGTCGGCAGGTGCGGTGGCGCGTCAGCGCTGGGCTCACCTGCTGCGCGCTGGAGTTCCTGCATGAGTGTGTTACTCCTCCCTCCCCTGCTTTCTGCAGGAGGTGGCCACCACTTTGCAAGGCTGTGGGAGGTGAGCTGATGGCTCTGCAATATTTAACCTCCAACGGCACTTCGAGGGAAGCTTGTAAGTCTTCTGGGAACGAGTCTGTAGTGTGAGGCTGCCCGTGTCTTCTCCCTCTGCCTGTAAAGCCAGGTGGATCAGAACCTTCTCGGAAGCTGGAGACTTCTCTGGAGTTTGGGGCCCGATCCTGGGTGTATTGAGGTCAATGCCTTCCTAATGGGCTTTGGCTGAGTCCTGATGAGAACAGGAGTAGTTGGCCCACAGAAAGGATGCTAACCCATTTTTCACGCTTGCCTCCTCTCTACTGAAGGAATCAGTGGGGAAAAGCATGACTCCTAATGACTGCTGATTATAAATAATTAGGAGTCATTCAACATTTAGGCTAACATATTTAGGTTGTGATGTGTTTTGCATTTATTAAGTGTTGGCTGCTCTCCTGTGGCTCGGTGTCTTTGCTGAGCATCTCTCACCAATTCCTTGTGTAAACACTGGGGGTTAGATGAGAAGATGGGCCCCCACTTTGAATGCTTTGACATCCCGTGGAGGCCGGCTGCTGTGCGAGCCCCTTCAGTGCTGCGTTTTCGCTGCGGAACAACTGATTAGAAAGTGTTGAATTTTATCTTTGCGCTCGTGTTTAGCTTGCTTGGATTTTGCATGGAGTGAGAATTATTAGTCTATAGGTGACGCCCAGCAGAGAGCTGAGATAATTCAAACAGCATTGCTTGGGCAAACACTTAACACACTGAAATGTGGTAAAGCCAAGGATTTTTCATTTGGAGCATGGGGTCCAGTAAAGATCAACCGGTCCATGTTGCAGTCACGGTGCAACAACCATGCTCTTTTGCATAACTGTGAGTAGTATATTTTTTTTTCTTCCTTGCAGATCGTGTAACAAAATGCTAACAGACGAAGCTAATAAATATTCCAGCGAGCACTTTCATGTGCTGTTTACTGTAAAAAAAAATTTAAACCTGTAGCATATATTAGTTTTCCAGGGAGATAGGTGGAAAAAAATAAGAGCAACACCTCAAAGGCTAGATGTTAGCATTTATATGTACCAAAGAGAATTTTTAACAGACCAAAAAAAAAAAAAGTCTGGATTTGCACTTCAGAAATGGTATTGTCTTCATCCAGTTCATAAATGTGAAACTGAGGTGAAACTACACAGTTAAACTCTGATGTGACAAAGGCAATGTATAACCTCTTTAAAGTCTATATAAATCAAACCTTTAACCTACTGCTTTTAAAAGGGAATGCCTAGAGGATGCTTTTGTACAACTTTTTTTGTGTGTGTGTTCTATTTAAATGTAGATTTTCCAAGGCCTTTAGTATGGTGGTGCATCTTTTGCAATGAAATGTTAATCAGGACTCTTTTGTAGCAACTTGGTCGGAAGATAAAATATTTAGTGCTGTTGTATATTGAGCTCACATTCCTTGCATACACACACAAGCCTCTCCCCTTCCCCCTTTCTCCCTTCTCTTTCAGGTTTTTTTAATTTTATTTTTACTTTTCTATTATTTTATTATTCTCTCTTATCACAGTTGCAAGGAAGTATTTTCGTTAATATTTGAAGAGCTGATCTGTGGTTTCTGTTACTGATAACTTGGCTTGGTTACATTTCTAGCAGACTGCGTGTAGGTAAGTATAGTACTTGAGTCACAGAATGTAGTGAATGTCCAGGATCGGTCCCTTCCCCATTTGTCCTGTGTTTCTGTGTAGAAAACAGCAGTTTTAGCTATCACAGAATCTCTAGGTAAGTTTCTTTGCTGACCAAATTTGTGATGTTATTGGAGATCTGGGCTTCTATTTCCATTGATTACGGTAATTCTCAAGCAGTAGATACAGCTGCATCGTACTATCACATAGATTCCCTGCGTTTTGGTTTGTATTTTTTGCTATAACCAAAATACCGTAACATTCAAGGCAACTTGTGTATCTTGAAACACACACACACCTACTGCTAGGAATTGGGTTGCTGAAGTGTGGAAACCTAAGTGTATGCGTGGGCTCTTCACAGGTTGAGGAGGTTGAGGTCTTTTTAAAGTTTGTATCTTTTGAATAAAGAAGCATAGAAAATAAATTTTGTGCTTACTGATGTCCCATCATAATGAGCCCAAGCTGATTTCTTGTGGTGTAAGGGGTCAGAGCTTGGTCCAAGATTAATACTTGTTTCACAGAAGTTGTATTTCATTTAAAGTATGATTGTTACTTTTTTGGTCAGATTTTTCTTTTTGATTTCTTGATCTTTATGTACTAATTTTTGAGGGCTTTGATTTTATGTGGCTTGATGAAAGCCATAATGTTAGGCATATTGTAGTATTAAACTGAGTTAAACAGAGATTTCCACAAAATTTTAAATTTCACAGTGCAGGAGTGATCTTCCTTGACGTAAGGCTTTACTTCAGCTGTGTCTCTTGTATTTCATTTTCATTTTTTAAAGGAACATGGTAATAAAAGAGATCAGGAGTCAGTCTGATGCAGAATGGCAAGGTGGGATTAAGGGCCTAGGGTCTGGTTTCAGTGAAGTCCAGAGTGCAGATTTGGATGGTGAGGATGAGAGAAGCAAGGGAGATTGTCCAGTACTCAGGCTTTGGCAGGCGTTTAGTGTGGGATTATACTTCGTGTTGTCCAAACTCTGCTTCCACAGAAATCTGTGAGAGTTTTCTGCAGCGCAGACAGAGCTGCCTCAGCGCAGGCAGCCCGATGATCCTTCTCTTCAAACTTGGCAATGGCCACTGCACTGGAAATACTCATCTTGTGTTTATTTTTATATCCTTTTTAACACAGGGGAAAAGAAAACCCACCAAAACCCAAGGGGATCTCATAATGAATGCTTTGACACCTTCTTGAACTTTATCTGTTAGGCTCTTACCCTGAACACAGTACTGTCTTCCCAGCTGCCCCAAACTATTTGCTGCAGGCGGATGGTGCAGTGCAAACGCAAACCAAGCTGAGAGTTTGAAATCAAAAGGCAAATTGCATCATTATACTTTGTGTGTAACACCCTTCCAAAACACTTGAGGATACCTCCTGCGGGGATGGTAGTATTAAACCGTTTTGGAAAACCATGCCAGCCATGTTCAGTCGACCTTGTGGTATCAGTATATGACACCACTTTGTTAAAACCAAAATAATGCCAGGTGTTTCAGTTTCGTATTTAGCAGGAAAGTATTACAAGTATTTTCCGGGTTTTTTTTTACCATTTTTTTCCTTCTACGGGAATCACCAGAGGACTAGGGAAACCAAGGCCCTGGCTGTTGTATATGTGGACTGTTTGTCTCCCAAAAGTATCACTTTTGTATAGAATGAAGAGGCTGAACAGCACATTGCTGTGTAGGCTTCAGATTTTATTTTGTCCTGATGAATCCTGAGATTTTGGAAGAATCTGTGCTCCACAGCTCTGTAAGGAGGAGGAGGAGGCAGTGTTTCTTGCTCCATTTCACTGGGAGTGTTACTGGGAAGCATGGAGTGAACTTCTTCCATCTTATTACGGTGCAGCTACAGCTCCATTTGTCAGTGACAAAGCGTTTTTAATGATATTTTCTTAGTTTTATAACAAGGAGTCTGGGTCTCCAGACCTGAAAACGAAACAGTGAGCAACTGTGAGAGTTGAAATGAAGCATGCAGTGCTGTTCTGTCAAAGTATGGTAGGAGCCTTTGTGCTGGAACACAGGGTCAGTTTGGATGCCGATACGGAGGAGTTACAAGCATTAGCAGGCTAGCAAAGATTGGCTTTATATATATATATGTATATATATATGAGTGATAACATGCCCTAGGAAGGCTTTATTATACAGAGGGTAATTTTTGTTCATGAAACTTCATGAGATAAGAGTCACTGAAGTCACAAGTCAGCAGCAAGAACAATGGCACTCATTGATAGTAAGCCAGCCCAGGCAAGGGGGAAACTCCCCTCCTAGGACCGTGCTCCTTCAGACACTGGGATCAGTTTTATCTTGGTGTTGCTTCACTGAACGGCTCCTCTTGGGTTACCTTGGTTTTGAGTGAGAGTGGAAACAAGTTTTCAGTGTTTAGCTTGCAGTGTTTTGTGTGGTGTGCCCTTTGGAAGTGCTTTCTGATGGCTTCCCCAGGACTATTTGAGCATGAGGTGGGATCCTTTTTTTTTTTTTAAAGCCACTGTGATTTACTCTGGCTGTAATCAGCTCCACCCAGCCTTTCAGTCACTGAGCACAGCTTTACAGAGCCTGTAAATGCTGTTCCTTAATTGCTTCTGAGCAATAAAAGGAACTATTACACTAGCCAGATCTTCTTTAAAAATAACTGTTAAATATTAAGCTGTCTCTTATGGTTTAAATGAGGCAGCCTTGTTTTGTAGGGAGCAAGAGCTGGTGACCAAACTAGTTGCAGTCTGAGTCTGATCATCTTACTGTGTGACTTGGGTCTTTATTCTTTCAGGGTATGTTATTTTCCTCTGTAAAGGGAGGATTACATATGTATAAAACACTTAATCTTCTTTTGTTTAGGAAGAGTTTAAAGTACAGAGGGTCGTTTGACATAGGTGTTTAGGGTGGTACCTTGATGTACGTGTGGCCCCTTGTCCTGCTTCTCGGAGGACTTTGTTTTTACTCTGAGCCGAGCATAGCACTGCTTCCCTTCACCAGAAAAATGAGATCTTTTTCCTTTCCTTACCTGTCTTTGCTTAAGGAAGAGGAGAGGAGTTGGGACAATTAAACGGTTTCCAGCCGTTTCTACAAGTTGCCCACAGGAGGGAGGATCTCTTTAGGCTTCTGCTCCCCCCTGCCTGCGAGTGGAGGAGTGGGAAGCACAGGCTTTGTCCCCATGAAAGGCTGCTCTGAGCTCCTGCTGCTCTCCCCTCCCAGGCCTTTTGCCTCCATGGCATGTTGCCTCGGCGGCAGGAGGCAGCAGGTTTTGTAGCTGGAGGTGCTGGCAGAGGCGGCAGCATAGATCAAACTGGCCTTGCTCAGAGCAGAGCTAACGCTGGAGATGTTTCTTCCGCTGCAGCAAGGCAGGAGAAATGGGGAGGGGACCAACTGTGTGGTAAGAGGGATGTAGGAGGTAGACCCTGTGGTCTCCAAAGACAGCAAAGGTACCAAGGCCTTCCAAGCTTGGGTACTTTTGCAGCCAGGCAGCTGCTCCTCTATTTCGGAAAGGAGAATGGGTTCCCACCAGCTGGTGGTGGCACCAGCCTAGTTCTGCCCTGGGGTATTCGGGCCAGGGCTATATTCGCTACCTGCTTTGGTTCTTCTTCTCCTGCCTGAGCTTTGGAGTCCCTGCTGGAGGTATGGCTCAGTCCTGGACTGTGAGGACTGGGCTGTGGGGCATTGGAAAATGAAATGGGTAGTGGTGGAAGATGGCAGATGAAGAAAAAAGGAGAATTACCTGTGGGGTAACGAAAATTGCATCTGGATCAAAACTAATTAAAAAAAGGGAGGGGAGAATTATGTTATTTATTTTTTTAAAAATGGTGGTGGGTAGAAGGTAAAACAGCCAGAAAAAATCTAAATTTAAGTGACAATTGAGATACTTGGGAGGAGAGCAAATAGGTGTAGACAAATGTAAGCTCACAGGTCAAATAAAGATGAGCACATGAGCACTTTGTGGGGAAAGAATGGTGAATTGCAAGCATAATAGAAAAGAATAACAGGGCTGAAGGTACCGGGATACAAGCAAAATCCCCAAGTAGGTAAAAACATACAGGAGAGAGACCTATGTCTGAGGGAAAAAGGAGGCAATTTAATGACAAACCTAACTTACTGTTGGTTTAACATACTGGACCCTAGCTTCTAGCCCTTCTCTTCCTGCTTCTCAAACTCAAGAGTTTCTTTCTGTCTGATTAATGAAGGAATTCAATACTGTGTGTGGAAAAGAGAGACGGCATTTTTACACCTATAGAAAGAATGATGTCACGTGTTTTGGTTGGGATGGCGAGAGCTACAAAAACAGTCTATATGAGTGTTTTCGAGTTAGAGGAGGTGGTGAGATCACAGCCTGAGGTGAAGCGCAGACATTCTGCTGAAGCAACCTCATGCATAAGAAGCGGCCCATAGAAATTTTTTCTTAAGGAAGACAAACAAACCTGAAACAAAAAAAACTTCTCCAGCAGATTTTTTTTTTTTTAAATGGCAATCTTCAGGCAGGCCCCAGCTGATGACTCTCACGACAGGAAACCTCAGTTTGCAAGTATTTTGAGAGTCTCTAGGGCTCTCATTATCCTAAGTCTACATGAGTCGTGTGGTGGTAAACATGGAAATACAACAGGATTTACAAAAACAGCATAAATCAGCTGATGTTGGCTTTTTGGTGACAGAGTTCCCAGCGGAGTTGCCCAGCAGAGGATGACAGGAGGTGTTACCAGTGCAGGACAATTCTGCGCTGCCGGGAGATGAGATAAGGCTGCCTGAGTGAGAGGAAAGGGAAAAATAATGTGAGGAGCTGCTGAATTTGCCAGAATTTGGAGTCCTGACTTACTGAGGGGCATAATGTGGACCTAGTGTTGGAGATGACATTGCTGTTCTTGCCACTTCTTTTTTCATGTAGTTCTTTAGATCCCTTTTTTATGTTGCACTTTAGGTCTGGTACTTCTGGTTCTTCTCATGAACCATCTCTGTTTGTGTATGCTGTGATGAGACTGCCTTTTTCTATTTCTTCTCCTCCCATTACCTACTCTTTGGGTTTTTTTCCTTGCTTAGTTTTCTCAAGTTACCCTTTTGTCCATCATCATCTGATCTCATAGCTAACTATTTCTCTTTGCCAAGTTCCTGTTGTTTCCACCTTATTTGCTCTCTTCTTTTTTGTGTGTTCTCGTATACTCATTGTGATTTTACCATTCCCTCTTGTTTCCCTTTCCATTTCTTCAGTTTACCCCGTTTAAGACTGCCCTACACTTCTGAGGCCGGTGTCTGCTTTTCTTCCTTCCCCATTTCACTATGGCCCTTCCCGTTCTTCTTACTCTCATCCTGCACAATTTTCCTCACGTCTCTCAGCCTGGTTGCTCGTCTTGGGTTGCTGCTCTGGCAGCATAACCTTACTTGGTTTCAGCAGTACCTGTCTGTGGTGCTTTATTTGCTGCTTGATATAATTGGAGTAGAGTTTACTACCTTCTATGTTCTTGAGCTTTCTGGAGCTGTACTTCATCTCTGTCTTCTATGGAAATGGCAATTTTAGTTTTCTTCAGGTGAGTTAGAGATCTATGAAAGATTCCCTTTTTCTGCCGCATACATAATGATATTTTAGATTCCACCAAGAATCTTGAGCACTGAAATAACGAAGTGACTCCAGTCACTGTGGAAGGTGGAGAGAATGAAATGGGTGACATTGCTGGTACATTAAAAAAGAAGGTGGAAGTATGTATATCAGATTTTCCTTCTGTTCATTTGCCATCCCTAAATCCTTTTTGCAACTGGCAAAATGAGAACTCCTTTATTCTGTATCTGTTCAAAAATTGGTTGGGACAAGATAAAGTGATGAATGGATGCCTTAGGGCTCTGATGAAAAGCTATGTTTATTTATTTTTTTTAAAGTCTTCCCGTTTAATGAAAAACAGGCACCACACTAGACTGAGCATGCCCTCAAGATATGCCAACATACACAAAACACAGAAAAATCTGTGAATCACATCGCATAAGTAGTTGCAGATACTGGCACTGCAGTTCTTCGTAGACACACGATGGTGATGTTTACAAGCTGTAGGTATTGTGCAACTTCAAACTTGGTTTAGAAATGATTGTGATATAGATTTCATTGTTGCAAGGTTTGCAGTAAGCAAACAGTACATATTAGTGTTTTGTGTTCATTTATTGATAGTGTGCGTGCACCTAAATAAAACTTTCTCTTTTTATAAACATTTACTTCAATGCCAAATGTTGATATTAAGTGGATTTCTTAAATGCAGTTCTGACAAGGCTTGTTAGTCTTTGATTAGTCCTGTAAATACTGGTTGGCAATTCTGAAATATCACTCTTGTGACTATGTTATTGCTCTTGAGCTGTACTACAACGTGTAGTGAAGATGCTGTGAAGTTTGGCACATGTACAGAACGTGTTCAAAGGCACAATGCAAGAATATTTCATAATTGTCATTTCCATCACCTGCACTCTGCCTGCTGCTCTGTTCTTATTGTCATTTATTTTGATAAGCTAGTAGGTTGCTATTTTCCAGGTGAAGCTGACAGAGAAATTGGTAATTCCTTTCCTAAAAGTGTCCTGCACATAAGAGTTGGGAAAAACCGACAGAAATATTCCCAAAATAAAATACTTCCTTGAAGACCACATACAGATGTGCAACAGCTTTTTCCCTCTTGTTCTGCCACCATCATGGAGGCTGGTTTGGGCTAAGTCAGTGGGGAAGGTGTTAGCTCTGAGGATCTCAGGTAGGGGTGTGACCTGTTGAACAGGTCACCTTACTGACCCGTCAGTCAGCCGGTGTCGTCTGCAGGTACAGCAGTGGCGAGGGGCACAGCCGAGAGCGACGTGAAAGCCAAAATCACTGAACTCTGTGCTGCTGAACTGGGCTGGTGGTGCTCAGCACCTTCTGCATAGGACCAGTAGCAATGATGGGGTTCGTGTGGTTTAGAAAGAGAAATGATACAGAAGAAATGTGTCATGGTTCATAAGCTGTTATTACCACAAGATTCCTTGAACATGATGACGAACACAATGTAATTAACTAAAATATACATGAGTCTAAATGTGTTTTATTTTGTGGTATAAAGCTGCAAGAGAAAGTCCTCTGTGATTTCTGTGTTCTCGCATTTCTAGGAATGGTACAGCTCTGCAGTAAAAGGTCAGCCCTTACTCTGACATAAAAAAAAACCATGGAGACAGTCTCTCCAAACTGAAATTGGAGTGTTTTTGGAGAGGTCACGCTGTAGTATTTGGAGCAGTTTCAGAGACGGAACAGTTCTTCCTTTTTCAGTTTGCTGAGACTGATTGTAAGTTCAAGAAATAACAGAGAATTCGGTTCACTTTCTTTTTGAATTTCGAGTTTTTGCTCAGCGTGGATGAGGTGAGCATGGGTAAGAACAGCCTTTGGTTCTTGTTGCAAAAAGGAGAGTAATAACGTGTGTAACGCCATGAATTACTAGTGAGGATTCAATATTTGGCTACTTGTGCCTGTTGACATGCCTTTGGGAGGCAAGGAAGCTGAAGACATGACTTCTATGCAATCCATTGAAATCCTATAACTTAATATTTCATAACATTTCATTAACTCATGCAGACAGAATCGTATTTGTAGTTTGTGTTGTGTGTACTGCCTATCAGTACTCATAATGTTACAATACAGGGTGAAAGCGATTTCTCCATGCTGAAGTCCATAAAACAAACTATCCTTGACACACCTCTGACGGAGTGGAGAAAGTGGTACCTGTGTGTATGTGGCCACTTGAGTGTGACTGTTCATCTATTTTTAAATGGACCGGTCCATAAATACTTAGTCCATACCAGGTAATTTCCAGGAAAAACGCATGCATCACTGCTGACCAGCTGTGTTCTCGCTGCTGCTTTGCTGACTGGTCACATAACAACAGCTCCTTGCTTGCTCGAATGCTAAAATTGCTAAAATGCATTGGAGACTTCTAGAAGGGGTGTGTTGTTCTTTTCAGACAGGTAATTTTGGTACTTTCTGTCAGATTACTTTATGTAAATATTAGGAATGTTGGAATCATAAGCCAATCTAACAACTAAGTTCTGAGCAACTTCATGAGAAGTTTGAGGCATCCTGCTCTCTTTGATGTGAATGATGGATGCGAGTACTTTTATCTAATTTTTATTTTTATTTTTAATACACAACTTTTTGGCCTGTATAAATCAAATATGCATTCTTTGACTGTCACCTGCATGGTGCTTACTGTGTTAAGCATAAGACTTGCTGAAAAATTCCTCTGTTAAAGATCAAGCTGCACATTTTGTCTTCACCCAAGAAGGTGGGGAAGTTCTGTAAGTGGAAGAACAACAGCACAGATGTTAAGTGAAGGGGTATAATAATGAAAAGGTAAAGATATGTGTTTTCTTTTGGTTTTTCGATGTTTAAGATGTTCTTTCAAATGGAGATCTTGCTGGATAATGCTGTTTTACCTTGGCATATGTTAATAGCTGCCCTGAACCCACTTATGCTCCTATGCAAGAAGAGATTAAATGGTGCATAATCAACTTTTGCCAGATGCTTAACAGTTCAAAGCCTTGAACAATTTGTACAGGAAAGGCATAAAACAAAACATTTGGATTTTGGATATAACAGCTCCATCTGACTTGGTAAAAATTGATGCAAGAGCAGTTGGCATAAAATGTAGACTGTTCTGAACTACTATTGACCCAGTATATCAAGTCAGTGTGTGTCAGAAACACACGAGGTCACACAAAGTAAACACTGATCTTAAAAGCATTGCATTTGGACCAAGATTTCATTTTCTTTTTAGCTCACCAAAAGGTCTGAGACTTAGTTCGATAATAACAATTTTTACTGCCACAACAGAGGAAGACTTTTTATTTTTTTTTTTTGCCTGGGTGGACTCTGGTTGTTTGAAGATGATGTTGAGTGTTCTGAGTGGGGTTCTGACAAACTGCAGCTGCTGTGGCATGATTCTGGCTCTGCTGCTGAGAACGTAACGTCTCTGCCTCAACGTGCACTGCTCCAAACCCTGGGAACTGGCTGGTGCTGCTGATGTCCTTTGATGGCATCCAGGGAGCTGAGTGTCGTTGTCTTACTGGGAGAAGTGAGAGGTCTTGCAGGTTGGTGTGCTTTTGGAGGGATCCTCAGTGTTGAGACGCTTCTATAGAAAGGGTGGCTCTTTATCTGTCACGATTAAAGTGACCTTTAATTAGATGTCAACTTTCTCTATCCATAACCAGGTGATTTATTGTCCTGGAAGCTGACATGACAGTTAGACTAAAATACTCTCTAGTTTGCTGTTTTGCTTTCCTTGTTTTCATGCTGGGAAGGGACCTGCTGTAGTTAATCCTGCTCTGGCAGGGGGGCTGGACTTGATGATCTTTCGAGGTCCCTTCCAACCCCGAACATTCTGTGATTCTGTGATTCTACGATTCTGTGATTCTGTGAAGTGAAAGGACATAGAGGAGAAAGAAGGGGAAATACCAGTTAAAACTCTTCCTCTCTAAGTCTTGTTCTCCTGTTGGTCCAGGTAGAGCATTACCATGAGTGGGAGTATATGTACTCTAGTCTAGCTGTGGTTTATAGCTTATTGGCATGCTGCAGGAATTCTAAGAGTATTTTGACTTTTCCTTGTTGCTCAGTTTCATTCACAAGAATCTCACATTTCTGCAGTTACTACTTATACTTCAAAGAAGCAACACTTCAAAGGGATGTCCTTATGGGTACTGTGACACAAAACTTGCTGTTCCTTTAGCCTCAAATTTTGTCTTTTTGATTCCAAGAAATGTTCATCTCTGCTAATGAGGGATAGCTGTCAAGGGCTTTAAAGAAGTCCTCTGTTAAACTCTGCCTCCCTCCTCTCTTGCCCTGTAAGTTACAGCTTCTAAGAAGAGTTTATGAGCAATGATGTGGTTTAGATCCTGAGAGCTAACGAAGGCCAGCAGTCTGGGAATGGCACAGATCTGTTTTCTGTTACTGGATGGTCGTGACTTTATTTTGATGGGCTCCTCTAACTGTCCTGTGCCTGGTTTGGGCCGTTCTTCTCTCACCCAGTTTCTTGCAGTGAGACATTCCAGTGCACTCTGCCTTCTGCTAAAGAACTGCCTGGTAGCTGGCCAGAGATTTCCAGAAATGAGTTCAAGAAGAGCGTGAGCAGTTTAACCAGGAGCATTCCAAATGGTGTTTGTGGACACAACTCAGTTGCTCTTGTTGCCATCACGGGTCTACTGGTGGCCATCTGTTTTGAAAGAAATGTGCTTACTATGTGGATGAGGCCTCTATGGACAAGACCTCTGACTTAGAGGCTGGAAGTTAAAATATCAATGATGATAATGTCTGTGGTATACAGTTGTGTGCAAGCCTGCCAAGATAGTGACCTTCTTTATTTCTGTCTATTCTGAGAGGGAAGAACCATCGTTTGGTTTGTAGTTCTGCCAAGAGATGTATGGTACCCATGAGAACAAGGATACTGTTGTGATGCTTTCGTGCAAAGTGATGTCTGGGCAGCTTGGCCATGGGAAGAGGAGGTATGGCAAAGGTTGGAACAATGTGCTGTATGCTCTTGTTTTGGATGGATGGGTGGACAGATGAAAAAGATTGTTAATGAGAGAGCTTCAGACTTGTCATTATTTAGTACGTGCCTTTTGCTGGGAAAATTGGATGCTTCAGAGAAAGTCATTGTGATTGGTGTAGTAGCAACTGTGGAAATACCGGAGTGGGAAGCTTTCAGAGGACAGTACAATATTGATGCCAAGCTGCAATAACGAAGGTCTACGTTAAGATTAGATAAATGACTGCTGTCCTTAGCCCTGCAGCACAGCCTCTTCTTGCTGTGCTGTTAGCAGAGACCAATTAGTATCAAACAACTAGTCTGTCAGAGTTGGGTGGATACATCAGACCTTTTTGTTCAAAATTACTGGCTTGTAGTTGTTGTTTTGGCTGTTTCCAAGCTTGTTGAGCTGTATGCCGTTGTCACCAAGATAATGCTGGATGCCATCACTGTGGCATATTTTTTTCTTGTGTGCATAGCTTTTGGAGTTTTTTGTGCATAGCTTTTTGGAGTTTCTTCAACATCAGCTCCTTCATTGGCTTGTCTAGCTCAGCGCCCTTCTTGTCTTCCACAGCACACTTGCACCGCTGGTGAGGGCTGGTGCTATTACAGAGCTGGGTAGCCCATGGGGTGAGCCCATGAGCGTCACTCCACCCAAGCATACTGTTTTCATACAGTGGAGAACATTTTTTTGCCTATATTTGCATAAGCTGCCCCCAGATACTGTTTTCTTTCTACATCTCTATTATTTTCTTATTCTCTGTTGGGTTTCTGCCAGCTGCGTTTGTCCTTAATATTAGCAAGATGTAACTGCTGAATCAGTTTTTAGATGCTTTTCTGTGCAGATTTCTTGTTTATTTTGTTGGATTTTTTTTTGTTTCCCCCCATCCTCTGTGCAAAATGGACAAATAACATTACCATTAATTGTGACTTGTGCATAGCTGCTTATGTGTGCAGTCAAATTTGCTGTTGTGTTTGAAACCAAGCTGAGGAGATTGAGAAGGCAATTAAACCTTTCAGAGCCAGTTGTCGGAGCGGGTGGACAATGCTGTGTTATTTTGGCAGCGTGAAGCATGAAAACCTGTGATACTTCATTTGTTATCTTTCCTTAAAGTCACGACCAGCTTTCTGAGAGACTGTTGCCTTTGGGATGGTGGAGGAAGGGGTGATAGGGCAATGTAAAGGAATTATGTGCTCACATACTAGAGTTTTATATTTTACTCAGTGGTGACTTTGATAAAGGACAAAAAGGGAAGTAAGAAAAAGGGTTGTGAATAAAAGAAAAAAGTGGAATAAGGAGAAAGGTAGGAAAGGAAGCTCAGAGGGGAAAAGGTAGCGCAGGTATTTTTGTCAAGCTAAATTCAATCTTTGTCGAAGTATATTTTTGCTAGACGCTGAGTTCCTCAAATGTTGCTTGTACAACAATGAACAATTTTTCACAGTTTTACTATGTAAGGCTGTATTTTCACCTGTTATCAATTTCTTATGAAGCCATTCAATTTATGCCTGTGGTCAGAGAAATTATGTCCTATTTAAAATATGTTCAATCTGCATTAAGAGCACAAAAAGTTTAGTTGTCGTTAGTTCTCATAGAAGCCTTGATATGTTTACTAACAAGAAGAAATGTAGCTCCATTTTAAAGAAAAAATAGATGCAAGCCATATGTACTGTGCACGGAAGGAAGCATCTAAAATCTGGTTTGAGTAAAGAACTGTTCTGTGATCTCTTTGTAGAGCTGAAGGGAGAAGTATTTTTTTTGTTAACAATTCCCTTGTCCCAATTTTGTTCTGTGGTTGATTTTCTCACCAGATTTGTTAGCTGTTAAGAGATGGCAACAGTGTTTTAAAACTTATTATTCCTCAATGGTGAATGCAGCCTCTACTCCAAGTTTGACATGAAGCATTTTGGCAATGCAAGTTAAAATTCAAAAGGTGAAGTCTCAATGTATACCAGCTATGCACAAATGCTTGAGAATTCTTCATCAATTAGTAAGGTTACTCTCTTCTTTATTGACAAACATCCGCACTTACTGACAACAGTTCTTCCACTGTTTTTTCTCCCAGCAGTGGGCTGTTTCAAAGCTGTCTTAAGTTCTGCAAGTAAAAAACCTCAGATTTATTCTTTTCCTGCTTCTTATTTCTACCTGTGTTTCTCTAATATGGAGATTGTCCTGACTGTGTAAGAAGAAAGACGAGATGTGATTTAATTACTCCACAACTTCAATAATTCATCTGGAAACAGTGACAATTGTACAGTACAGTTCATCAATCTTCACTGAATTCTGGATTTAAAAGAAAAAAAATATTCTCAGCCAGATAGGGTATATGTGCATTTCCTTCTCTATGTGATCAGGAGACCAATGGTACCAGACAGCTCCCAACTCGAATGATGTTCCCCAATCGTTGGAGGTAACAGTGATGGAGGTAGAGGGAAATACTCAGAAGTTTACAACCTTTCCTTGTCCAAGCAAACTACTGCTGCAGCGGTGAGGGAGGGCACATTCAACTGAAAATCAGAGGGGTAAGGTGAGTATTGTGGAATGTTTTGTTCAAGTGATTACTTTGTTAAAATATCAGTGATGCCAGTTAAATGTGACAACAAAGGGGAAATTTCTTGCATTTCTTACATGAGGCTCAACCCTGACTGGACCTCACCACATTTACCCTTAATGGGCAGCACGTCCTTTCTTGCCACAGTAACTGTGTGCACCTTAGGTAAGTGACGCTGAAGTGTAGGCTCTCCAGTAGAACTCTGAGAGACTCAGATTGTGCAGCCTGAAAAACATTTTTGCGATGCTATTGAAGGACCCATTGTGAGATGCCGCGCTTTTTTCAGATGTGGATATACATCTCATAACGGACAGTTCCTGCTGTGGAGATTTTTTGTCCAAACAGTCAAAATGGATCCAGGCAGAGAGGTGGAGAAGAAGTCGGAGAAGTAACCGTCTGCACAACACTCATGGAGATCCTGGTCTCTAGCATCTCCGGTCTTTGTGCAGGCACAGACTGACACCAGTTGTTCACTAGGACACACAGGGTTTTGAAATTCAATTGCTAAAGACAGCGTAGGTCAGTAAATCATGGCTGTGATTACTTAGTGATGCTACAGTCCATATTGTTTTAAGCTTTGACTCTCAAGTTTGAGGAGACTCTGGAAGGTTCTGAATGATTCACTGGTGTAAATGGTTTTGTGAGCATTTCATCTCAGGCACCTGGATGTCCATAGTGAGATGTCTCTGAAGTGAGACATCCAACCTCATAGTCATAGTCATGGCCTGTCATAGTCTTAATGGTTATAAGGCTGAAAATGTTCAGTGTTCTCCTTAGACTTCAGAACAACTTGGCTGTATGGACTGTGTTATCTTACTTTGTGGTATTAGCTGATCGCCCCTTAGGACGAAATGGTAGACTATATTGGATTAAAATGAGCAGTTGAGATGAGAAAGGCGCCGGTTAGCTCAGTCAGTTGAGCGTAGCGCTAACAACGCTAAGGTCGTGGGTTCGATTCCCGCTCGGTCCCCATGTGTTGCCTGATCTAGTCGAGAGGTGGCGTCCCAGGTGGCAGGGAGGCTGGATTAAAATGATCTCTAAGGTCCCTTTCAGCTTAGGCCATTCTATGATTCTATGATTATTCACTTATAGGAGGGCTGATATTGTTTGGTTGCTGTTTCAGTGTTGCCGTTCCAGTTTTAGTGCTGTTTGGCCTGACTTCCTTATCTAACCAGTGAGAAGGTGATTTGGCTTGTCCCAAGCAACTTCATCTATCATAGGTAAAGATTAGATGTGTCACTTGAAAGTGATAATTATTCACTGCTCTTCAAATGGCCCTGCAATATTTAGTTGCTGTAACGAAAACAGAGAATGAAACTTGTTGGCTTCAGTTTGGCTGCTTACGTTCTTGAAAGAGTAAATGCGACCAAACAGTTGCAGAAGTAAACTGAAGGTTGGATGCACACATTATTATTACTGGATGGCAAAGCAGTACTTTCTACAGAAAATCAGGAAAAATGACTTTGCATTCCCCATGTTTGTAAAGGTTGATAACAACCTGTTAAGCTCACAAGCTGTTTTGTTTGCTTGAGGTTTCAAAGGGTTGAATCATAAGCACCCATTTCTTATGGCTGCCATACTCAGCTTTCCATTCTGCTTTTTTCTTTGTTGCTTTTTTATACTGTGTGAAGCTACATGCAAGTAATAATATTCAAGGAATATTATTTATATCAGAAAACCAGGAATAAAAAAAATGTGCCTGTGCATTATAATGCAGTTTTTAGTTATCGATCATGTGCATTCATCCCTTCCTGTCGCCTCCTTGGCCGACTTCTGCTGTGTTGCCGGTGGGGTGGAGGTCTCCGTGATATAAATTCCTCTGTTTCCACTAAAGTATGTAACCAAGTAGAAGACAGAGTATCTCTCTGCTTGCACAGAAGAAGATGTTACAGATGGAAATCACCTTTTAGATAATAAAACAGCTTTTCAGGGGAGACTTTTTAAATGCCCCAGAAGGAAGCAAATCTTCAGTCACAGCTCCTGCCTTTTTGAACACACTAACCACAAAAGTGCAAATGTATGGGAACTTTTGCAGTGTCATTAATTACTGAACGCCTAGGTCTCTGATTACTTGGGGCAAGTCAGAATGGTGCTTTTCTTGGTATATGGCTTGCAGCTGATTTTCAAAAGGGCAAGCACTTGTGCATGCTAACATGCAGTCACAGACAACTCTTAAAAACAGAAACTATAAAAAAAGATGATCTGGTGCTAAATACTCTGAGAACTTGTGTTCTTGGGCTCTTCAGACTGAGTATCTACAACTAAGGACCTTAAAGAAGTCTCTGCAGTCTCGGTAGGTAGTGGATAATACTATCTCTTCACCTCACAAAACTGTTGTAAAATATGTTTTGTTAATATTCATGAAGCACTTGGATATTATTGTGATGAGCACTCGAGAAAGCCCAGGAGGAAATGAATAATTCTATCTGGAGAGCTGGGCCTCAATGAAGCACAGCATGTGGAGTGGAGGGGCCACACATGGACCTGAACCAGGTAGTGACAAGCTGCGTATTAAACAGACACTGGCCACCCCTGCGGTGGAAGAAGCTAAGGTCCTGCAGAACAAAAACGATGTGTTGCTTTGTATCTTGAAGCAGATGGTGGTTAGACGTGCGAGGTCATAACTGATGGTGCATGGGCAATGTTAATTTTGCCATGTCTTTCTTTTGCCGGCTTGATGTTACATCCAAATTATTTCTCCTCCTTGTTGTGTTATTTATGTTCCAGTAGATCTGTCTGTGTGTAAATGTGTAATGCTTCCTAAACAGTATATGAAAGTTTTGTTTTGCACTGGTGGCAAAAATGCATACATACTCTCAAGTCCCTAAAAAGTAAATGGTTACAATTTGGCAAGAGGGAGGATATATTGATGACCAACTGCTGTGGATCATGCAATGGACTTTCCTGGCTGGAGCTCCTCAGGTGTACCTCAGGACAGTCTTAGCTGATGAAGCAGCGCTGATTGATTTTTCTCTATTGCCCTGTTCAGCCGTATTGTTGCCACTCTGTGTTCTGTTGCCTAATGATTTAGAAACCTGCTTGCATTCCGTTAAAATTTTATTTACTGACTCCTCTTCAGTATTGAGACAACTTGCTGGGCCATAGGTATTTTATTGGTTTAAAATGCACTTTCTTCTCAACTTGCTTAGGGCTCATGCCTGTCG
>NW_009711356.1:49254-52839 GCF_000703405.1 Apaloderma vittatum
CCTGCTTGTAACTTCCACTGAAGTGAGTCGTGGTCCTGTCTCGTGGGGGAAGTTGAGGAGAAGGCTCTTTTTGCCAGTACACCTGGCTTCCAATGTACAAGTCTGACATTTCTACAACCATGCTCCTATTCTATGATCACTCCTGGGCTACACTTAATGGTTAGCCTCCGTTAAGACTGTGCATGTATAGTTTTCTTGATTTCCAGTTTGTGATTGAGTTTATGGTCAGCCTGACAAAACAGACTCTATAGTCCATCTCCATCTTCATGTCTGTGTACAGTTTTGTTAGTGGTTGACAAACCCATGACGCATGTGAAAGCATTCCTGTGTATTCTCCCCCTTCAGTGGTTGAAAGGGACTGTGGAAGACAACTGCCTGGTCCTCAGAAGAATACTCAACAACTTGCAAGCATTACGGACATCTGAATCATCCGGATACTGCTGTAGCACACAGAACTGTGTTTGAATCTGTTGCATTCTGTTGCTAAAAGTTGTGAGATTTATCCTGGAAACGTGCTCTGAGTCTAATCCCTAATCAGCAGCTTTGTTTGAAACACAAAGGTGCTTGGGGTAGGAATGGACCTTTGTGGGAGTTTCCTTCAGGGAATGGCTTTCTGTCTTGATTCTCTGGTGACCAATAAGATTCCGCCTCTGATCGAAGTTTTTTCTTTTGGTGGGATGCTTATTGCACCTTGCTTCTTAAATACTTGCTTCTACGATAAAGAAAAATCACTCTGCAACCTTGGTTTTGGAAGAGCTAGTAATAGAACATCTCCTCCACCTGGCTACTTTTTTGGTTTTGGCAGAGATCTAGTACAGAAACTTTCACCTCAGATAAAAATGGCTTAATCTGCTCAGTGGTCCTTTCTGCCTTCCCTTGATAGTCATTATTTACCCTTGTTTCTTTAGGAAAGGAGGCAAAAGAAGGATTTGGCATGGGAGGAGGGCAGTCCCTCTGAGCACAGTTATGTACAACAGTGTATTGCTCAGTGTTTTACTACTGAATCACAGCATGCATCCTGGATTTGGTCCTATTTAAATAAAACATTAATAGGGTACCAAAAATGCTAGGAATCCAGACTTGAGTGTGTTTTGTGTTTGTATTTATTTCTTTATTTTTACTTAAAATTCTTCCCATTTCACAGTATCACAAAACGTTGGGGGTTGGAAGGGACCTCGAAAGATCATCTAGTCCAACCCCCTTTCCAGAGCAGGATCACCCAGAGTAGGTCACATAGGAATGCATCCAGATGGGTTTTGAAAACCTCTGGAGAAGAAGACCCTACAACCTCCCTGGGCAGCCTGTTCCAGTGCTCTGTCACCCTCACAGTGAAAAAGATGTTGTGGAACCTCCTGTGCTCCAGCTTGCACCCATTGCCCCTTGTCCTATCATTGGACATCCCTGAGAAGAGCCTGGCTCCATCCTCCTGACACTCACTCTCTACACATTTATAAACATTAATGATGTCTCAGTCTCCTCCAAGCTAAAGAGATTTAGCTCCCTCAGCCTTTCTTCACAAGGGAGATGTTCCACTCCCTTCATCATCTTTGGGGCTCTGCGCTGGACTCTCTCAAGCAGTTCCCTGTCTCTCTGGAGCTGAGGGGCCCAGAACTGGGCACAATATTCCAGATGTGGCCTCACCAGGGCAGAGCAGAGTGGGAGGAGAATGTCTCTAGACCTACTAACCCTGAAGTTTGTGCGTGTAACTTGAGGTGCAAAAGCTGCACTGGTTGAAGCCCTAAAGTGTTGTCCTGACAAAAGTTGCATGACACTGTATGAGGTGGCATGTTGTGAGAATCTTGTGTAGGCTCCAGTATGAACTAAGCTGGTAAGTTAAACCATGAGGAAAATTTAAGTCCAGATGTTCAGCCATCTACCTGCATGTTTTGCACTGCCCTTTCGGCAGGAGGCACATTAGCGTGGGTGTCTTGCCTGACCTTATGTAAGGTCATGCCTTTAAATTTGGGTCCAGACAAACGTGAATCTAAGTTATGAATGTGGCACTAGAACTGTCTTGAAGAGTGAGGGAGAGTGCATGTGAATGCTGATCAAAATCCAGGTTTTCTTAAGAAAAAGTGAAGGTTAGGAGGGATTAGATACTGTTTCCTTCTTTTTCAATGAGAGAATTTGAAGCTCTGTTGGGATATGCAGAGTAGTGGCGCATTTGGCGTATGTTTATTGGCATCTGCTTATATATTTTCTTTACACACTTGTATATGTTTTTTTTTTTTCCACTTAGAAGTTACTATATACCTCAAGGTATGTAAACTAATGGGCAGTGATGTGCTATAGGCCAGGGTTTGCCCCTTGTGTGAAGGAATTGCTCTGGAAGAGATGTTAAAACTTTAAAAAATGTATCAAAGGGAAAGGAACAAATAAAAGGTTTCATATGTTCAGAAATACGGGCAGATGAATTGCGAAGATGCCAGGAAAGGAATTTGGATTTTTGCTGCTTGCTTGATTGACAGCTAGTTGTAAAAACATACAGCGATAGCGTGCTTTGAAAAGTTGGTGAGCAAATGCAGGCCACGGCAGAGAGCTCAGTTCAGCTGTTTCTGAAATTGCATAGACACCCCTGATTTGTGCCAGTTAGATTGCTGGTTCAAGGCTTTGGTTAATATCAAAAGTAGCGCATGTTCTTTGATGTTAACACTCTTTAATGTCCAAGTTTACATCTTTGTTTCGTGATTTTTGAAGATAAGACCCGAAAGAGAGAGAAGTATGTAGTTCAGTGCAGCTGACAGTGGTAACCTTACTGCTCTGGAAAAGATTTTTTTTCTAGTCTTCAGAAAGGGGTTGCAACAAGCAAGCCCAATATGTATTCAGCTGTGGGCTGACAGTCTTTTTGCCGTGAAAAAACAGCATTTTCTAATGGGAATTTCTTCTTTACAGCTAGCTGGTTTTGATGTTACAATTCTAGTGCGTCTAAAAGGGCTAATTGAATTTAATAGGACTAATGTATTAAGTCTCATTCTCTGCAAGGAGGATGTGTTAATACAGCAAGTGATTGTGGCACAGTTGATAACATTGTCATGACAAACTCTAGAAGTACTTTAAGGTGTTTAGGCTACAGGTTATCTGCTACTTTTCATGTTTACAAGATTTGTGGTAGAACTGGTCCAAATAATGAGATTAGAATGAAAATGTTATTTTTATCTGTAAGATTTGGCAGTATGATGAGAGATAGCTGTATTAAATTCCCAAAGAGAGATACCTGTATTATAGTTACTCTCTAACAGAAAAAAAATTATTTTTGTTGGTGCTGGCAGGATGGACCTCCTGTTCTGCACTGGAGGAGAAAGAACATGGCCACTCTTTGGAAAAAAAAATTCTTCAAATATTTAGCAGTCTGTAGAATACACAGTAAATCAAGTCCACTGCTATTACTCAGTTTTTCCAGGAAGCTTATAAAAACCATCATTTGCAATTTGAGGTAGTTTGAATATGAAGAAGGGGAAGCAGCGTGTTTTGGGTGAAATTACTCTGCTAATGATACGGTAGGCAGGAGGGCTGAATGGGGTAAGCATCATGAATTCAGGGCAATAAAGGTTGATTTCTTTGTTTTGTTGTGATTTTCCCCCCCCC
>NW_009711356.1:52851-110336 GCF_000703405.1 Apaloderma vittatum
CCTGTGGAGGGATGTGGTAAGTAGTTATTAGTCAATAGTTATGTATTTGTGGACAAGTTGTGCAAGTTGTGAACAACTGTTTTACGTAATAGAAATGAGAGGCACGCTGCGTTTTGCCGATTTGGAACATTTAATATACAGGGTGATTTGTAGGGCAGCTTTGGGCTGAATGTTCAACATATTCTGCCTTCAGAGCTAATGGAATGTGTCTGTATATAAATCAAACGGACCTTGAAACCTTCCATCATTACTGTCCTTATTTGCGATATAATAATACTTATATGAAATCGGTATTTAGAATTTTACCCATTGGTGAGTGAAGAAGACAAATTCGTAGGAAGTGGCTTTTGGAAGACCAAGGTGAGATCTGAGGGCCAGAAAGATCTTCAAGTCCAGACTCCGCTGAATTCTCCCATAATAATTGTACTTGTGCAAGAGTTTGGAGTTTCAGTCCCTCATGACAGTTGTATGTGAATTGCTTGCAGCGGTTGCCTTTTCCTTTAGAAAAAAAGTGGCTTTCTTTCTTTCTTTTTCAAGAGGAAGCAGCCTTTCTGACATTAGTTTTGTTTCTTTTTGCCTCGGTTTTTGACTCACGTTTGTTTGGGACAACAATGCTGCACCTTTTTATCATATAAACTTATTAACAGAAATGGAGGAAAATGGTTTTTTGTTTTGGTTCTGGCATGATGGGAAAAAACGTGTCACACTTTGAAATAGAATTCTTGGTACGTTTAAGAGGCAGTTCTAGTTTGTTTTTTAAAAACAGTCTTCTTTCAGTAAAATTTGGTAATTTTCTTGTTGGAATACTTTCTGGATCGGAATGGATCCTTCTTCGCTGGCTACAGCTTCGCATTCTTTCTCAGGACACAGAAGTGATTATACTCCTGGGCAATGTGCAGTGATTTTTAAATTTTTTTAATTTTTCTTGTTTGTATATAGCCAAGTGAACTTTTCACATGGTTCCCTTTTCCTTCCCCGACCTCCTTCCCTTACAAATTGTGCTTATTTAACTTTTTTGAGGATGAAGCTTAGTTTATTTTCCTGTGAAATGAGTATTGCCTGAAAATCCAGGTAGCCAAAAAAATACAGAAAAAAGTTAAGGAAACACTGAAATCTGCTTTTGCCAGATAGTGCATGGATGTAGCCACCACAGTGTGTGATTAACAAGTTAAAAATGCTCTTTTTGAGCTGGAGTGGTTAGTTTAGTAGGAATAGAGGGTGCTTTAATAAAATTGTTCTGATGCTTTCTTTCTGAATATGAGTGTTTTTCTGACTTGGCTGCCTTTCTGATCTCAAGTGTCCATTGTGTAATGATAAATGGAAATGTATAATATTGCTTAAGACAGTTATAAGCACTTAAGTACCTACCTGTAGCTGAATTGTTAAAAGCTTGTGGCAATATTCCAAGCGTCTCCTAAAATTAACAGCATTAAGGTGGGAAAGACAAATGCAGAAGCAATCAAAAAAGTGAAGTCTCGAAACCAGTTTTGCTCATCCCTAGAACTCAATAGGAAACATTAAGTTGTTTTAATCCATAAAACGATCTCATTGGTACGCGGTTCCTTATGATGTGGGGATATGTTGAGATGTGTGGCTTGGGCTTTCCTCAGCTGTAGCAGGCAAGGCTGGTGGACTCAGGCAGAGGCTGGAAAGCCTGCCTAGAAGAAGGGAGCAGAGAGACCCTGGCAAGGAGGAACCCACCCTCCTGGGAAGGGAACCCTAGAGGCTACTGAGCTGTAGCAAATTATCTTCATTCTCCAACTCCAAACAACTCCAATTCTCCAACAAGCCTTCTCTCCAAAGCTTTTAAGAGTATTCCTTCCCCTGGATGAGGAGTGTGGAGATCATGGTATGAAAAATTGGCTCCTTCCTTTCCTTCCAGGCGCTCTGCTCTCCATCCCTCTTTGCCCACTCACAGGCACCGTCCTGGGAGCCGGCGTGATGCCTGCCTGTGGCTGCAGTGGCGTTTGTGCAGGGGGTGACTATGTGCAGTAGTAAGGGCGTGCACAGCTCTGCCAGAGCCCATGTGGCCTCCTTAGCGGAGAAAACAGAAGAAAGTAAGGGGGAGGGGGGAAATAGATGAGGCCGTTGGAAGGTCAAGCACTTCTAAAGGTCTAAGGAGAATTTTTGTGGGTTTTTTCCCTCCTTTTTGTAAGGTGATGTCTCTAGGCAGGGAGAGCATGCTCTGAACCTTAACGTTTATTGTGCCTACTTGATAGGTAAACTGATGGCATCAGGTTTGGGGTTCTCAGACTATCAAATTCTTGGGGGAGGCACAGTGCTGATAAAAAGAATATTTGATGATACCTGTGGATTAGTAGCTCTGCAGCTTTTCGTTAATGCAGTACTGTCCAGAAGATCTCTAAGCGTCAGATTGTTTGGTGTACAGGACTGGAGTTTTCTGGGGAGGCTTTTTCTTTGCTTGAAAACATCCTTTCCTGTAAGTCTTGCATTTGTTTTGCAGCGTTCTTCTCCTGAATTATTTAGACTACTAATGAGGAATGTGAAAAGTCTCATTTCTGTATTCAGGCATCCGGGCATGCCTGTGTGGACACTTACACACAGACATCCATGTGTCACGCAGAGCCTCATCTGCGCTCGCTTGGATTTTGTGGAATACAAGGTGGAGCCCTATTTGTGACTGTGTGTGATGACACGTGTGTGTACATATGTGTGTATAGAACTGCATAGACATCTGCACACAAGAAAACTGATACGGCATTCAAATTTTGCCCTGAGACCTTGATGAAATGATTGTTTGCAATGGAGATTGCAGCCACTGTGAATCAGGGCAGGGTAACCCATAACATAACAACTGGTGTGCTTCAGAGGCCAGAAGTACAAGGCTATAATGGAAATACTGACTCTTACTGCAACTGTGCAAAAGGATGCAGCAATAAATAAATTTCACAATGAAATAGGTGATATCTGCCATCTAAACTGGAGGTTTGCCATGACTCTGAGTTGTTGCAGACCACTTAGTGATTGGCTAATGATTGTGTTTAGCAGTTTGAACCCACCAAAGGCAAAAGGGAAGAAATTTCCACTGTTTGCGACAGTAATTAAAGTAAATAATTTTTTTTTAAATTCTGTCAAGGCCAAGGTGTCTGGGCTGTAGATGTTGCAAAGGAAGATGGTGCACAAAAGGGTTTATAACTCATTTTTCACTCTTTTGTGGCTTTTAAGCATGGCTAATCAAATCTATATCAGGCTACAGCTTTGTAAAACAGCTTTAAGGCCTGGTGTCACTGCTGGCTTGGTGGAAAGTGACAGCCACTACAGAATATGTCCCCCAGTGTCTGAGTGGAATGAGACAGTTACCCTCAGATAGGCATAAACGCGCTATTAGATGGTTGAGAAATACATTTCTCCCCCCTAAAACCCTCCTGGGAATTTATTGTAGTGCCTTTGATGTAACTAATTAGCCCACTCAAAGTAAGCAATGACTAACAGTCTAATAACTGGCTAATGGAAGGAACTTCATAATGTTTTCAAATCAGGATCCTTTTGAATGTTTTGCAAGAGGCTGAGGAGCTTTTTCCTTCTGAGAAATGGCTGCCAATAGTCAGGTCCTGGTGTCCATAGCTGTCTTTCTCTAAGTTACATTTGAGTCTCCTTGATCTGTGAAGAGGCCAGAGGCTGGAGAAGAGCAATAATCCTGGAGATGTTCTGAAAGTGCGAAGCTTGAGTTTTAGCCCTGCTCGGCAGGCTCGGAGCAATGTTCTAGTTTGCTGAGGCTGTCAGGCAGTATCTTGCAGTCTTGGCTGAATTTTGTAAGGTGGGACGCTTTTTAAAAGGGGAAATGAAAAAGTAAGATTATTTTTGCGAGATAATTCTTTTCTGGGTCTGAGTTTTCCAACCCTCAAGCAGCAAAACCAAAACATAAAATTTAGTGTACCGAGAAAGGGAGGTGCTTTTGCCTGACTTCAAGTTCTGCAAATTTAGAGGGAGAGATCCCACGTTACGTGTTATTTTTGCCAATTAATTCTACCTTCAAATGGCATCGTCTTCTGCATTAAGGCTTTTTGTTGTTGTTTTTTTTTTTCCTCTTGTCCACTGGAACTGCAAAGCAGTTTTACCACTAATAGTCCCTTTCTCATCTAATGATACAGCATTTCCACCTCCTACCAAACCCCTTCAATACATTTTCTAGGCACACACCGTTCGTGCCCAGCAGCTGGAGCATTCCTGATGCTGGACGCGAATCCCTCTTGCTCTCCTTACACAAGGAGTTTCACCAAATCCCCGCGATTATGGTGCGAGTAATTAAGTGGGATTTGGGTCTTGTAGGCCCCATGAAGGTAAACTTGAAAGCTCCCCACCTGCTCGGTACCTGGGTGCAGGGTTTAGTGTTTCTCCCGCCACAGTCGATGTCGTCACCGACACCTCGAGCAGAGCACTGGGGGCTGAGCTCGCCAACAGCGTTAAGTGTCACTGCAATAACCCACTGCCTGCTGTGGGAGAAACACCTAGCCCTCAACTTGGGAAGGGAGAAAATGATTTTTCAGCTGTTTCGATTTAAATTATTTGGTTGGGGTTGTTTTTCTTTTTTTTTCCCATTATTTTAAAGCCCATGTGGAAGTGGGCTGGGAGAGAGGGTTTGTTCAGAAGTGAGGCTCCCACTTCTCTGGAGTCTGACCCTGTGAATTGCTGAGAACTAGTGCCTCCGTTAGCTTCCCTGCGACTCACAGCCCCGCGGGCTGGGGCCGGGAGTTGCAGGGGCTCGGGTTCTGCGGATCAGCTGGTTGATCTTCCAGGTGGGCAGCACTCAGCAAACTTAGCCAACAGGATACTGCGGGAATCTGCTTTGCAGGAAGCAACGTCCCTGACTTGATCCAAAGTCATTCAAATCAGTGGGATGGCTCGAGTGTCAGGTCAGTAACTTCAGACATTTACCCAAATGTTACTCCTTTCCTTGTCCCCCTCCATATCCTGCATGATCAGCGCTGTGTAGGATCATGTGGAGGGCTGCCCAGCCCTGCCTCCTGCCTTCCACCTTCTGAGGGTGAGAGGACAGACAACGAAGTTTCCACAACACCCTGTGCCTTCTTCTATAGGTACCTGTAGCTTCTATAGGTCTGTAGCTACCTCTTGTGCTCCCTAAGTAGGATTGTAGGTGTGGAGTTTTTTTCCTAGCTGAAATGAGGTTTTTTAGCACCTCCTTGTAGGTCTGATGATGGGATTTGTAGATGCAGACTGCCAGTTAAATCTGGTAGGTGTTTGCTTGTATGAAACTTTAAAGGTGGTTTTGTTTTACATCATTTCGTGTATGTCTGTTTAACTTCAGCCACTTGGTTTTAGTTGCAAACAGTTGAGAAAGCACCAAGCAATGTGAATTCATCTAGCTAATCAAGAAATGGAGGAAAAAGACATCGCTACTAACAAGACACTTTCTGGAAAGTGTCTGGAAGCGTCTGGAAAAGTTTACCTGAATTTTAAGCTGCTTTGTACCACCAGCAGGCCCCCCAGCAGGCTTGAGGGGAAAGAGATATATGCACGGCTGGAAAAGGCTGCGAGCCGTGTTCTGCTGAGGGCAATATGTGGCTGACTTGGTGCTGAAGCGGTGTGAGCTCTGTACAGTCCCAGCCTGGTCTTCTCCAGGCTGGGGGGAACTCTGTCATTGACCCAGAGGAGTGGAGGATCTGCTTCGAAAGTCTTAGAAAATGTGTTAATGTGCTGTCTTCTAGCTTCCTCTGTACTTCCAAAAAAAAAAAAAAAAAAAGACTGAACAGAGTTGTGCTTGTAAGCACAGCAAAAATGAAGGTACGTGTCATTTGTGGAAAACATTGACAGGGTGGAGTATTATGTAAATATTGTCATGACCAGGTCTGCTTTCTGCTTCGTTGATAAATTCTTTTCCAGTGAAAGTTAGAGATGACAAAAGAGTATAACAGGTTTCTCAAAACAAACAAAATATCAGAGGAAAGAGCTGTGTATTCATATTCCAAAGGTCACAGATCAGTTCCTGGAAGTTATCATATATAGGGTAATGGGAAAAAAACTAAGCTGAAAATCCACTACAAATGGGAATATAAATCTCTATATTTTCAGTTGTGAGATCAGATACTACATGCTATTTATAAGCAAAAAAGTCTTGAATAAGGTATGCTTAAGAATTGCGAATAAAGTCAGTTGTGTGCTTGTTATCTAACAGATTTTTCTAGCCTCTCATATGGTTGGAGCCTATTTTTAAAACCAATTATGAGCATTGTGCTTCATATCTGTGTTAGTGTTTCCAGAGCGTGTACTTCATGTGCAGTTGCTCCAAATGCAGGAAAATAACAAACTTGGGACCAAGAGTGCCTGATTTAAACTACTGTACCCACCCAAAACAAAACTTTGGTTACAACAAACACTGTTTTTAAAGGCAGGCACAGTCCTACAGATGTATTTCCTCCTGCTTTGCTCTTAAGGTGGCCAGAGAGTAGCGATCAACATGTGTATGCAAGAAGGCACAGGCAAGTATGCCCTAATGAGCCTGGCAACTGCTCTGTTGCATCATTTCAAGGAAGAAAATCTCAAGTCTCAAAAACTTAGACCCTCTTAAACATGAGGGAAATTGCTTTCTTACTTAGGTATCTGTTCTATTAAGAATCTAGGAAGTCAATCTTTTACATTCTATCCCCCAGCCCCCTTCCTTCTGGCTCACAACAACCTAAAATGCTACTTTTCTGGGAAAGACTGATATTCCGACTTGAGTTTTGTAATTTAATGATGGAGAGTTTCCTTAGTAAACCAAATTTAGAGTACTAGAATGCTTATCTTATATCCAGACCTTGAACATAAAAGGCATTTTATACCAGCAATTGTTCATTTAATGAGCAATTGCAGAGTGCAGGACGGTTAAGGGATTGAGCTATATGCACCATTATTGCAAGAAGTATTCTGAAATACCAGAAATAGGACGTAAGCTCTGATCAGGGGGACTGTGAGCACAATTACCTTCTTTTCAAATCCTTCTGTGACACTGCGGGAGGAAAAAGGACTTTGAAACTTGAAAGGAAAGAGCTTGCTTTCAACCTCAAAAGCTAGAAGGAAAGGGCTCTGAAATTTGCTCAGTATTCCCAATTCACCATTAGCCTGTTTCTTCCTTTAGCCTCAAGGCATTCTCCGCTTTTTGAAAAGATGTTAAGAAATTCAGTCACAATAGAGAGCCTAGTTTTGAACATGTTTCACTCGGTCCATTGAGGTCTGGTCTTCAGCCTTTGTGTGGGGTGAATTGAGCTGAGCAGCAAGCTGGTCGGGGAGAGGTGAATGAGCAGTCTCTGTGCAGTCACAAATTCTGGCAAAGAAAAGATTACCCTTTCCTTTATTTTACAATATGCATTCCTGTACAATCCTGCTAGTGGCAATATGCGGAGCCGAGCTTGTGCTTAGGTCAATATGGAGCACTTGGTTTATAGCAACTCTTGTTAAGTTTGTCTTGTAATTGAAGCTGCTGTTGACCTTGCTTGGAGACCATTTGTAAAACCGTTTATTTAGCATAAACTGAAATAATAAACCCTCCTTCTCTTAGGCCGATTGTGATAGGGTGACATTAGTTTGATTTAATGATTAGCCGCCTGACCCCTCAGCTAGAGAGAGCTGCTTGAATAGGGAGAGTTCACTAGGAAGCACACAGGAAGAATACTAATGAGCTTGTTAAATTTAGCATGGCACCAACCACTTTTAATTCCTCTAATGGGAGAAGCACTGCCTCTGAGAGAGAGGGAGGGAGACGGGGAAGGGGGGGGAAAGGGGAGAGAGAGGAAGCGCGAGGGAGGAATGCCCGTGTCCTGGTAGCCAGAGAATTTTGGTCAGGAGAAGAGCTTGGAGGAAGCATCAGCCAGGGTCCCTTGGACTGAGTTGTAAGTATCTCGTCTTTTCTCTCACCCTCCTGAAGTGCGTCGGCAGATCACTGCTGAGATGCTAATGCTCTCTGCAAGTTGCACATGGGAATGCAGCGATGAAACTTAATACGCAAACAGATTTAACTGGGCCGGCGTTGTCTCATTTAAGCAGGGGGCTCTCTGGACTGTGTTGAGACTGATTTTTAGTGTGGCGTATCAGAAGACTTCAACTTCCTTGTTGTTGTTGTTGACTTTAAGAGGTTTAAAGCAAAAAAGCTTCTACTTTTGTCTTGGTCTACAGTTTTAAAAAAAGCAAAAAGAATTCCAACAGTGAAAAGAAGTTTAATGGATTTTTTTGCATTAGGTTTTGGGATTTTTCTGGTTTTGGTTTTTTAATTTTCTGAGTAAATTAGCTGAGCAATTAAAAGTGCGTTTATTCGGGCATGATGTCCAGCGTGAGTTTTTTGAAAAAGCTTGTTCATTAAAAGAGGTGCTCCTCGGTGCTCAGCAGTTCTAAAGAAAACTGCTTCTGATCAGAACAGCAGGATTAAATCTGGTATTTCGCACTGGGTGTGATCGTTTCAGGCTGGGCACTTGTAACACGTGTCTCTGGCTACTACTCACTTGTTAAGACAGTGTAGGGTATACATGAAGAAAGAGAACCTTATGCAGATTGCTCTTGGGGCCTGATTACTTCTTTCTTTTTTTTTAATCTTTTCTTATTTTGCCCCTCTTTCTTACACCCCAAAAAAGTGGAATGAACTATGCTAGAATCGGTGGAGTCTGGGAAGCGGGTGGAGGTGAGGGAGGATCAGTCCCTTTAACTCTGGCATTCGCCTCCCTGCAAGATTTTAGTGAATCGGATGTTTCTTTTGACCCTCAAGCCGTCCACTTCTCAAACGTGAGCAGTACCAGTTGTGTGTTTGGCTGTAAACCCCTTTGGCAGACACTGCTGGAGAAGCGGGCTGTTTGCTTACATTTTTACTACAGAGTGCCACTTGTTGCCATGGTGGACTGCGTGTTTCTGTCAATAATTTGGCCTGGCGTGGCTTGCCTGCGCTTACTCTTAGGACTTTTTATTTACTGATTCAGCTGAAACGGAACAAGACGGGAGAGTTTTCGCCCCTTGGCGCGCCGGAGTGGCTCGCCTGCTGTTCTGAGAGTCGGTACCGTTACTGCAAGAGGAGTTTCCCACTCAGCGCCTGGGGAGCTCCTGCAAAAACCTGTTCGTGTCTTGGAGTGTGGGTGCTGCCAAGATTTTTCTCATCTATCCCCTATCGAAAGCAGTTTGGTGGTACAGAGCATGAAGTAGACGCTTAGCGAGATGTTGAATGAGCCTTAGTGCAAAAATGCCGTCATGTTTACTTAAAAAAAAAATACTTCTGGGGGAATTTTTACGTGGCGGACAACATGTAAAAATGTTCGGCTTCTAACAGCACATGCCGGTAATTTCATAATGGGGAGAAAGATGGTTGATGCAGAAGGAAAAAAATACTGCTTTTTTTTCGTTTTCTTTTTTTTTCTCAGAGAACCAAAATAAAAGAAATCTTATTAAAGCAAACCACATTTTTACTTTAGTTTCAAAGTTACTGAAAGTGGGTTTTGAATTTCATTCAGCAACTTGGAAAATGGGCTTGTTCTGTAGCAGTCACTAGTACCTTGATTCATGACACATGCATGTTTTGAGAAGGAAAGAATAAAAGTGGAGCCTGCAGAAAGACGTCAGCTTCTTGTTGTATCCCAGGATGGCGGTTTTAACAAATATTATCTTTATATGGAAGAGTAAAAGAACTGAAATTCTATCTGATCCTCAGATTGATTATACAGCCCCACAAATCATTCCAGCTTGCTGCTTTCCGTACTGTGGTAGCACAGGTTAGTTTGCTCTGCTTAAGGGTCTGTCAGGATTTCAAATGGAGTGTAATCTCCTATTTTTACGAGAGTTTACATCTCATCAGTGAAAGTTCACTCTAGGTTGAATTTTAACATAAAAGACTCTGGCTAGAGAGAAACGTGATGGAAAATATGACTTTGGGTGATTAATATTTTACTTTTGAGTTATATAAGCAGCTTTCAGAAACCTCATATAAGTTTTAAAGTTTTAGCCTCCCTTTTTGCAGTTCTCTAACTAAAAACAGCTTTGATGTAAAAAGTTGAAACCTTAAACTCTGCTAATCCAGAGCAGGGACCGGTGCCTGTGCATATTAATAAAAAGTAGAAAAGGGCAAAGGGTTTAAACTCTGTAGTGTTGTTGTCCATTTCCATTAACTCTTGCTTCTCAGACCCAAGCCTGGAAATGCTCTGTATGGAGAACTATTGCTGGCTGTCGAAAGAATTCAGTCCCTGGAAGATGCTGATAAGTCAGCAGACTCCAGTTGCTGTAATACTTGGAGATAGAAAAATAATTAAGTGCTCAATAGGCTACGCTGCTGGGTTTGCGTGTTGGTGCTGCTTGAGAGGAGAGGGGGCAGGGAGAAGCGCAGTGAGCACTGCGTTCAAAGCCATGTTGTAGCTAGTTCATGTGTGTAATGGTCAAAATTCAGCCCCAGGTACCTATATGTACAGAGCCTGTTTCTAATGTAATTCATATAAAGGCAAATAGGTTGAGTTATGCTGGTGAACTGCTGGCTGTTGCTGTTGCTGTGTGAAGGAGTACACCAGGGCAAGGTACCAGTCAAAATTTAGCCCTGACCTCAAATCTGTGATGAGTGAAATGCAGTCTTGGCACTGTCAATGATCCTTCCTTGCATGTGGGTTGTAGAGTAAGTGTACCTTAGTTTTATTTCCTAGAGGTGTTTTCGTTTCATTTCTAGTTACCTTCACTGTGCCCTGTGTTTAATAATCCGAGGTTCCTCAAGTTCTTCTAGAACTACTGAGCAACTTTAAAAGCCAAGCATATTTGTAGCTACTTCTTGGAGATGTGCAGCACAGGTGCAGCATGGTTGATGGAACAAGGTTGTACCTAGAGTATGGGCATCAGCCAAAGATTACATCCAGCAATCACACTTGTTTAGCAAAGTGTCTCTGTATTTGAAAGCCATAATGCAACATAAGAAGAACATTTAGAAACTTGTGTAGCTAACCAAACCCCTCCACCATGGCACATGTGAGATGCACCTGGGCACATGCATCTGTTTCTTGATGAACAGAACCATTTGGTTTGTTTTTTGAAGGGTCCACGTGGTCCTCGTGGGTTAAAATACACAAGGGAGCAGAGGGTTGGTTCAGTGCATGGTCCTGGGGCTGCCTGCAAGGGGTACTGGAGGAGCCAATGTCAAGGAAGCCCTTTCCCCCTCACAAGTGATATCCCGGGCCTACTTCAGACTAGGGCTTGGGTTTGACTCTCCTGGGGTTTTTTTCCTGTTATTCATTGAGAACTTGTGGATTTGTGTGGTTATGAGAAAAAGAGGGAGGGAGAGTATGCTCTAACACCCTGCACATGCATCCATGTGGTGACACCGAGCAGTTGGCCTTCACTTGCACCTGCCTGACACTGCTGGTGCTGTATCTTGAGAGATTTTACCTATTTTATCATTGTCCACCTTAATTCTAATTATTAACAACCTTCATGCAAGGCTTGGTCTCTCACCCAAGCAAAACTCCAGGGACTAGAGTCAGGCTGCAGAGCGACGGTGGGTGGCTAGGTTTGATTTAGGTCCAGCCACTGCCGTTCATCATCTCCTCTTTGTGACAAATCATGGCATGAGGAGGTTTTTTTTGCCTCCCTATCAGGCAGCCCAAAAATCCCATCCTCCTTGTCCCAGAGGTAAGAAAACAGCAAGCTCTGTGTCTGTTCTCGGACGATTGATAGCCTTGCAGGTGGAAGCATCGGCGTGAGGGTGACGATGATCTACCGCTCGGCAGCTGCCAGCTCCGAACGGGTGGGCTTCCCCTAGCCATCTCTCACAGCCACACGTGCACCTACTGTCACCTTACACCGTGAGGAGGGGGTAGCGACAAGCAGGGCGGTGCCAGGCGGGGGAAGAACTTTTTTTTATTGTATTTGCTATAAATGGGCTAAAAGTGTGTCTCTCTCTTTCTCCTTCCCTTCTGTCTTTCTTCTCCCCCTTTTTCTTTTTTTTTTTTTGCAGAGGATGAAAGTCCTGGGCAGACCTATCACAGAGAGAGAAGGAACGCGATCACAATGCAGCCGCAGGGTGGGCAAGGCCTCGGCAAGATCAGTGAAGAGCCTTCCACGTCGAGTGAAGAAAGGGCCTCATTAATCAAGAAGGAGATCCATGGATCTATATCGCACCTTCCCGAACCTTCTGTACCTTACCGCGGGACGCTCTTTACCATGGACCCCCGAAACGGTTACATGGACCCTCATTACCGTGAGTATCGATCACTGATTCGTTTGGGGAAGCAAAGTTGGAAGGCTGTCAAGGCTGACAAATTTAATGTAGTTTTATTTATTTGTTGACTTACATCGTCCCCAGGGAAAACTGCTTGGTCTGAGGGCGGTTTGAGGTAAATACATTCTTTTTTCTGAGGTTAAAACTCGAGGTGCAGTTGCATTGCAGCTCGAAGTTATCACAGACCTCTGCAAAGAAACTTCCACAGGCCATCTCATCTGTTGCTAATCCTTCTCAGCCATCCAGGGTTGCATTTGCTCCACCTCCTTAATACACGCAGGAAAAAAGCCTCATTAAGAAAAGCACGGAAGGAAAATGAAACAGGCCTTCAAATCTCTCTTTTTAAAACAATGTTAAAGAGAAGGAAGGACTGTGCCTCGTACAATGAAAATTTGGGAATTTCGGGGATGGGGAGAGGGTTTATTGCTGTATATTGGGAGTTTTTGTTTTGTTTTGGAGGGTTTTTATGGATTCATGTGTATTTGAGTATGTGGGCTGACTAAGTGGTTTTGCAATTTTCTACCCCAGCTACAGTTCCCTGAAGTTGTAGGGGGGGAATAAAAAAAAGGCAAATGTTTTCAACTTCTGAATTCCTGCTCAGGCATTAATAAAAAAGTAAGAAATTAACTGACACTTGCACACAGATGTGGAATGGATTTCTCCACAGGCAAAATATGAGGGAGTTAAGCAAATTTTTTTCATCTGCTTCTAGTTTACAAAAAAAGAAAGAGGAGAAGAAAATCATTTAGTTGTGTAGTAATGAAGTACATCTTGAGGTGTCAAGGCTTGTGACTTTTGATTACAGATTTATCACCCAGTCAGGATACAGATTTGCCATTTAACCTTCCAGTCTCCAGTTCCAGATGATAGGCTTAAGACCCACAAAGAGGGGCCAGTCTGCATTGAGAGGTTTTTTTCTTTCCACATCATTCAGAAATTTTAGTGTTTTAAGGCAAAAGGTCATTAGCCAGACGACTGATTAGTGAGGACAGCTGATTAGTGCATGTTTTTTTGCTAAAGAAAGTGCCAGGGATAAAAGCTAATTTTATCCCTTCATTAGTTGGGCTAGCAGCAAAGGGGAATGTTCACTCATCAGGGTGCAGATCAAAGTATGTCTTGCGCAACCTTAAGTCTCACCGACCTTAAGTCTCCAAAAAAAAAAGCCCAATTGTTAATAAGGACGGAGGCATTATGAGAAAACAAGCAATTGTTGTCTTTCTAGTTTAGATCAGTATTTTGGGGGAAAGTTTGCATTAAGCTTTTGAGCTCTCTTGCAGTGTAGGCGGTTGGTTTCTGTACATCCTCCTCCTCCTCCTCTCTTGCCCAGTCCTGCTCAAACCCGCTGGGGGAGTCTCTCTGCTGAGGAGGATGTGCTGCAGAACTCCAGCGGCAGAGAGGCGTGAGTTGGCAAACGACCGCTCACAGGCAGCAGCAGCATGTGGAAATGTTGGCTTGTGAGTCGGAGACACCGTTTGTACCTGATGGTTTGTTAACACAACCCCCAAATCTCGCTTAGTAAAATCTTTCTATGGAAGCAAAATAGTTTCTCTGTTTGTAGGCAGTACAACTGAGGAGAGATGAAACGTGCAACAAAATCAACCCACCCAAACAAACACCAAACCTTCCACTGAATTTAGTGGTGACAATCGCTGTTTTGACCATCTGACCAGTTGCCAGCTCACTCCTTAAATCCAGTTCAAAGTGTTACTGATTCAGGCTGAAGAAAAAGGACTGGCTGGTCAGAATGAGTCAGAGTGGTTTGCATTTAGTTTATTTTGTTTTATTTTATTGAACTTGCCTTTTCACGAGACTCCCCAAGATTTAATGAAGCTACTATGTCTGTACTGTGGCAATAACACTAGCTGCTTAGGATGTCTGGGCTACTAGAAAAACATTGATGTCAGAAATTGAGAGAACAGCAGAAGTTATCCAGCATATAACAGTAGAGAAACAGGAGATGAGTTAATTTTAAATGAGCAACATGATCTTAAAGCAGGGGTCTAAGTCAGAAGATAGCAGATGGGCAAACCTGCTTCACCCCTGCTTTAGTGAGCTGAGCACTCGTACTCACTAGTTTATAAAATCCCTCAAACTATTAATGTCACATAAAGAAGCATCGTGTTTTTATTTACCTTTAATAAATGTGATGCAGAAGGACAACTAAAGAGACAAACGTCTAGTTAGTTTTATAGGAAGGCAGACAGGCTTACTGAAATTTTCATAGTGGTTGTACCATTAATGTATGTAAGGCATGCTTTCATCAAAGTGGTGACTGAATTCAGACTGACGCTTATATTGGTCCCTATGAAGAAGGCTGAATAATGTAAACATAATCCAGTCCCTGTGTAGCAACAGGTGAAGAACCAGCAAGGCTATCGCTCCCTTCCTTAGTTTCGAGCCAGTTTTGCTGGGCATATGGATAGAAAACACAGTTTTAATTCAAAATAGTCGAGTATGTAAACACTCACAGTAATTCCTTCGTTTCCCTGTGGTTGGAAAATACAGACTTTTCAAGATGCCTAATTTGTGCTTCTATTTATACCCACTTTGTGTTTGAAAGTGTGGGCAAGCTTCCTGTAACACAGGAAAAGTGAAAATAATTTTTTTTTTGAAGAAGGGCATCTGTATATTTTTATGGCAAGAGAAGAAAAAGAGCATTTAAGTCAATTTGTATGTGGAACGCCTGTCCCCTCCAGGAACTGCAGTTATTAGAAACAACTTGAATGCTTTGCATTTCTACATACTAATGTGTGTATTTCTGTATGTGCGTTGCAGGATTTTTTGTTAGAATTTTTTTCCCAATTAAAATGACTGATGTTGTAAATGTTGGAAATAATAGTTACCATATACATGGAATAAATACCTCATTGAGGGGGAAGTTTGCTCTCCTGCAGAGTGTGGGTGAGGACAGTGGCTGTGTTTCAAGAGGACCAGCTTTTCAAACGGCTGGGATGAAACATGCTACGGAGCTGGCAGCCCTTCTGTGCTGCCAGAGAGCCCCTCAGCCGTTCACCAAATTGAGAATGAGTGAGTAGCCTTGTGCTCAGCTCCCAGCCCTCTCTCTTCCAGGAGATGAAAGGGAAAACATAGAGGTGTAAACCAGAAATTTTTTGTTTTCTGTCTTTTTTTTTTTTCTGTGGATTTCTTAAGCGCTGTTTAAACACTGCTCACAAAGCGTGGGGGGTTGTTTTTGGAAGTGTTTTTTTTTAAACTTTTTACAAACTTTTTTCTTTTTAAAAGCTTTAGGGCAGATGACAAAAATGCTAGAGTTTTCTTTCATGTGTTGCATGTTTTCTTTACTGAGGAGAGCAGGGTTGCTGAGCTTAATCACGGAGTTTCTTAAATGGAATTTAAACCCTGTGTTTCTCAAACACTGATTGCAGTGGTAGTTGGAGCCCCTTGTTAATGTAAATTCTGTCTCTTGAGGTGAGGCTGAGGCAGAGAAGGTGGGGGATAGCAACTTCCCTTTGTTATTCTCTTCCTCATTTCTAATTCCCACGCAGATTTATGGCAGTGCTTGTACTGCCTGTCTCACAAGTCATTCCTCATGGAAAAAATGAATCATTCCTGATGTAAACAGTTTGATTTAAAACATACTGCTGATGTTCTTCCCTGGGTTTCACAGCTCATCTGGATGAATTGTTAGTACCTAATTAGTAAAACCTGAAGAATTGTCTTAAGTAAAAAGCAGTGACAGTTCAGTTGGCTCTGATCTAAAAATTCATATATACAGGACTGGCCCTGGCAGGATTCTCTTTCTGGTACATCCCTTTATCTCAAAGAGGTTGCACTGAACGTAGGTAAAAGCAGGAACTCACTCCCCCTATTTTTTTCTTTTCTGTGCTTACCAAGGATTTATTCTGCTGGTTTTGAAGTTTCCGTATCTATCTGGGGAAGTGGGAACTGCTTATTGTACGCTTCATGGGATTAACCCACCAAAGGTATTGATTGCCCTCGGTTCCCACTGGCTTTCCCTGGACTCGTGCTTTGTAAGGATCGGGCCCTGGATAACTGCCCGGGTTAGATAACTCAGTGTTAGTGTCATCTTAAAATCAATTTGCAACATGAACAAAAGACCACAGCAAGGAAAATACAGTGCTAGTTCACTAGGTGCACTTGTTCATTTACTGCGTTTTAATTTCTATTGACAAGAATTCCCCTTCTTTCATCTCCCCATAGGAAAGGAGGGAGGGGAGAGGAAATTAGATTCTGTTTCTGCAAATGCAGATTGGTAACTGGAAATACTGAAATACTGCCTTTAAAATGTAGTAATTAGAAAGCAGTGGCCTTTCCTGGCAATGTGGCTTGAACCACGATGGCCAGTGATGTGTGGTGCACTGGACAGTGAAAGCAGTCCAGGTCACCACCAGCGGGTAAGCTCACAGAAGGAGATCGTGTCCCTGGTGCATCTTGAAACTCCAGAAGGACGACGTGAGACACTTCTGAATAGTCCCAAAGCAGATATTTCCCTTAGCTCACCTCCAGCTTCCCAGTGCCACTGGGTCTCCTGCCAGGAGCCTGCGACAGCTTTTTATAGACGGTTTCCCTGCAGCCTTGGAGAGCGGTAGGAGAGTGCCAGTGAGGAATCTTTTTACAGAGATTTAGGGCCAGGGGTTTTAAAGACATTTAGAGTCTCTTCAATTTCAAAGTGAGTTTAGAGTCTTAAATACCTCTGAAAATCTGGGTCCCACTTCTCTGGCTCTTTCTGCAGTGTTTTACAGGGGAGGAGCTTAAGCACTCTGGTAACAAAACTCTCCACTGACAGTGATTTATGGGGTGGTTTCCAAATGTCAGAGAGGGGTGGCTGAAAAAAGTAAAATCTAAAGCTTTTAATAAAACTCACAGGAAAAAAAGCCTCTAGTATAAAAGAGAATGTCAGATTACTGCTGTCCGCCGAACAACTGAAATATTAGTCTTCAAGAAAATTTGCAAAAACATTTTTGGGATAAAAATCTAAAATGTAATAGTATATTTTAATAGCCTCCAACAAAAAATGTTACTGCTCTCAAATTCAAACTTAGGGTCAGAGGTAACTTTAGTTTGAAAATTAATAAGGTGCTCCAGTCCTTGTAAGCTTAACAGCAGCTTATAAATGGAAATACCTTCTCCAAGATGCCTCCCAAACCTCCCAGGTTGTGTTTGGGAAGTTTCAGTCATTCCAAGTACTCCTGCCCATTTCTCTGGAGCCCTTCTGTGGAATACAAAGGGTCTCTCTCGAGCCGTAGAATTGCTGCCCCTGCGTGATGCTCTCATTTGGAAGTAAAAGTTTTACCCGTAGATTTACAGCATGAGACAGACTGCACAACTGCCAGTATCTGAAAGGCCTTGAACTGTAATGTGGTTGAGAAGCTGAAAGGTCATCTCTTAGTTATTTGTGTTTGTTTGCTTTTTTTGTTTTGGGTTTTTGTTTGCTTTGTTATGTTTTTAAGGTCTGGTGACATATCTTCAAATCTTAAATTTTTTTTTTAATCATCAGTAGTGTTGATTTCAGCTGGAAGCCATAGGCAATGCTATGGAAAGAGGTGATCCTGGATGCATGAAGGGTAGAATAAGGTGTTTGAGATCTCTTATGACCCTATAATTCTGCTGGACTTAAAAATTTTAAAAATGTCGAGAGGAGCACATTTAAAAAAAAACTAAAACAAAACATAAAAAGTTATCCCTCTGTGCACCTAAGAGAATTTATCCAGGCACTACTGGATACGGAGCCTTCTGAGAAGCAGATGGATTCCGTTAATCTCTCCTGTGTTTGGTTGTTCAACTGCATGTAAGCGGTGGGTGAGGGTTTTTTAGTTTATTTGTTTGTATGTTTTTTTGTTTGTTTTAAGGAATAGGGAAGATGGAGGAGAAATGCAAAAACACTTTTCCACAGATTTAATTTGGTTTGTCAGCTAAAGCTTTTTTAGATGCTTTACAGTATGTATTTGTTATATGCTTCCTTCATGAAAGGAGACAGAAATACATTACTCAGAGCCGTAGAATCATAGTTAAGAACTCTGGAGGAAAAAAAAAAAAGAGAAAAAGCCAAGAAATAATGTAATCCATCTTTAGCCTCAAGGCAGATCAGCTGTCCCTAAATCAGGAGAGAATGAAAAGCTCCTTCAAAGTTGCTGTGTCCCTTGATACATGGACATTTCTGTCTTTAAGAGCCTTGTGACAAGATCTATAGTGGGTTTGGACTGATCTTGTGTAACTTCTATAGCATCAGCAGCTGAAAGGTAGAAACCATAAAAGTTTGAGTTGAAAAGTTTTCATAAAGTTTCTTCTTCCCTCCTAGAGATTGGCTAGTGTGCAGGAGGTAGGGTACTTGCCATTGCTGTGTTCTCTAAAAAAAAATACAGTTGCCAAAACACCTCCAAAAAAACCCCCCAAACCCCGCAGTCTGACTCATAACTGCTGTGCTTGTTACTGCCATTCCAACAGGCAATACCATTAGTTCTCTTGTTACTAGTTATCAGTGTGGTCTTAGTGCTGTTGCTGAGGCTGTGCAGTGCAAGGGGTTAGCCAAGTATGACAGCTACATAGAGAAGTAGTGGCCAAAGGAAGATAAGCATCGTTTTTTGCAAATTTTGGAGCATCCCACAATGCCTGAGGTTGCTGTCTGCCGGTCAGCTTTTCGAGTGCTTTGCCTTGCCAGTGTTTCTTGGCCAAGGGGACACAGTTTGAAAAGCAGCTGCTCTAGCTTGGCCGCATAGCGCTTTAGAAAAGGTTAGCCAGAACTCAGCCTCACACAGCCTTTGGTGTGAGATGTGTTACCTGTGTCTCTAAAGAGCCTTGTGACTTCAAGCTCCATCTTTGTGGCAAAGCAGAGGGAAACACATGAACCTGGTGCTGGTTCAATGATCATGATTTGCACACAGAACTGAAGCTGATTCTTCTGAGCCATGTACTTCACCACTGTGCAGTGCCCTACCCTGCCGTGGAGGTGGTTCTCTTGCGTTGGTGGCCTTCCATGTGGTCAGTCCAGCAGAGAGAATTCAGTTGCCTAAGGAGAGGTTTCAAGTGCTGGTTTCATGCCTGGGAGGATCCTAGTTTTGTCTGTGTCTGCCACCCTAAAAAGACTGGTCTTCAGTACATCCTGTGGCATCTCTGATAACTCTTGTTTGAATGTCTGGGGTACCTTAGAGGTCTGAGATAGCCCTGTGTGTCTGAGTTTAGGCAGCTGAATCCTCCTCAGTGCTGTAACCCGGTGTTTAAATCGGCATGTCCAAATGTAGAAAATAACCGTTTAAGTCCTTCTTTTATCCCAATCTCTGCTGCCATTGTCCAGCTCTTATGAAGAGATCTGTGGCAATAACTAGATTGCAGAGTAGCTAATGTCCACAGGATGCTCCGCTTTCTTGGTTCCCTTGTGTTACTTTTGTTGCATCCTGGGTGCGTGTCACTGCGACCTGGAGGTATGCTACCCCTCCTTGGTGTAGTTTCAAGATTGTCCCATGGAAGCCTCTCAGCACCAGCTTTGGCCTCCTGTTGGAGTTCAGGGTAGAACAGGCCTTTACTTAGGACAGTTTAAATGCTTTGGTTGCTGAACCATTTTCAAGATCACCAGTGGATATAGCTTTATTCTTGTTGATTGAGCTTGGTACTTAAGAAGAGAGCCTCTTAGCCATAGCCTCTGCTTCCTTTTATTCACACCTAGCAACCCAGTTAGCTGCTTCTTAGCCTGATTGACCCTTGGGTAGTTTACACAGGACTCTCCAAACTCTTATTAAAACACTGTTCAAGTTGCAGCTGGGGCTCTTGAGCCCAGTTAGTGGGTCACATCTGAGTTTGGAGATCCTGTCAGGAATGCTTCACTATTTCATCAGAGATCAGAATTATACTGGCTACCTTTTCTCATTTGTGATCATATAACTTGCAGCCAAGGCAGCAACCACCAGTGCAGCGAACTGGTACCATACCACATATCAATGTCTTGTTAAAGAGCACGGCTGTTGTATTGCCATGTGCTCATTGGCATGTGTGGTGGTGGTCAGCATGCAGCAGCAGGAAAGGCAGGATGTGTGTGGGAGTATTCATATTTACGTCGTCTTTGTAATTCATTTTAAAGAGAAGAGTCGTCACTTTGCGAAACATTCTTTTGCTCTTCTCAATTTGTTGTCCTTCAGAATTTGTCTTGCTGAGTTTTCAGAGTTCAGCTCAGTTCCTCAGCTAATGGACTTGCTCTCTAATCTAAATTATGCTTGTTTTCTGCTTTATGCTGAATAAGGTAGCAGAGAGGGTCCCCCATTGTTCATTCTGCACATTTCAGTGCTGTCCTGAGCCGTTGTTTTTCCCAAACAGCGCTGATCCAGAACCCAATGAATTCAGTGAATCAACAGCTGCTGGCTTCAATGAACATTGTAATAATCCCCATTTGCCTTATATTTTACCCTTTCATCTTACCTGCTCCTTGTGCTAGTTGTAATTTAAAATCATAATTCCCAAGGATCCATGCTACCATTTTGCAAATGAAGAGCTGAACATAGTTATTCCTCTGTCTACAGTCCCCTGTTGAGGTAGCTTATGGTAACAAGCCAAAAGTAATGGCATATGACGTACTTCCAGACAAATAACTAGTTATGGTAACAGCTGAGTGTAACACCATACCAGGTGTTAAAGCAAGTAACTAATGAGGTAGAATGTGTTGGAATAAATTTCATTCCAGCATGTCCAGCATGTGTAAAAAGGTACTGCACTTGATTTGTATGTTTCTTCAACAACCTGCTTGCAGGTACAACTCTTGAAAGCCTCCAGCTTTGGCCTTGACTTCTGGCAGACATTGTTTTTGGACCAAAATTGGGTTACTTCGGTGAAAAAGGTTTGTTGGATCGAAGCCTATGTTATGTATAAACAGTGGTTGCGCACTTTACCGGGATGGACCAGTGTGGTACGGTGATAGGAAGCTGCTGGCACCAAAGCCATGTTTCATGCCAGATGATGTTTGAGTTGGCATCAACACCAGGGATCTACAGAGCTTTTAACAATAAAATCGGTGCCAGACATGGAAAACAGAAATTGCTGCTGTGATAGGAGTGGATTTTTTTCCTTCTTTTCACTAGAAGGGAGGAGAGGAGCACTGGTTATGTATCACTGGCTGATTGTTGAGCTGCCCGGTACTTGGAATGTTTGATTTGGAAAGCCTGGTGTATGGCCTGCTCATATATGCCCCTGCTTTGCCTGAGAATGGCAATGACCATGGGCTGTGCTTATTTACATTCTTGCAGGTTTTCTGTTATTCTAGTTCTATCAACTTGCGTACAGTTGCTGCTGAGGCCATACTTGGAAGGCTGGCACCACAAAAGGGTGGCATGCCTTGCGGGGGTGACCTTTGAGCTGCCCTTAAGAAATGGTGTAGACATAGATACTGTTTGTTCAGACTACGCAAGGCATTGACAGAGCTCTCTGGGGAAGGCAGTTGTCTGAAATGGTCTGCTCTGGCTGTTGAGAAGTGACTTGTGTTTTCTTATGGGAGGCTGATGCTATCTCGACATAACTTTATGGCCCTGAAGCACGATACCCTGTTGTGGGAATTGTCATATGGATGGGAAGGAGGCATCTTCAACTTTAAATTCTTTCTGAGCATGCCTCTGGGCCAGGTTAATTGGGCAGCATGTGCCAATAGGTCTTGATTCCAGAAAACGCTGTGATCTGCTCCGTGTTTTCCATTGCTGTCTTTTTTAATTAACATTCAGACCCTAGATATCTAGTTTTTGTTTGCTGCAATCTTTGCGTATCTGTGTGTCATGATGAGAGATCAAGTGTCCAGCTCCGCTGTTTGATGCAAAATCTCACCATCTACATGGCTGGTTGATTCTTCAGGAAGCTTCAGAAGCAGAAAGTGCTGTTTCTTTCCTGCTTCTGTCCTGCTGCGTAATACTTCCACGAGCCCCACCTAACTGTGACTGACATATTTTTATTTTGCCAGTGCAGGGAACTGAGAGGTGCTGCTGGCACGCAATGGCCTCATCAGCCTACCTGTACTTTGCTGCTTGTTCTTCTGACACTGCTGTGCACTTAGAAGAAAGGGAGTTAAAAACTGGTCCAGAATTGATTGTGGGAAACCAGAGGTGGGAGGTACAGCAGCATTCCTCCTCAGCCCAGCCTTTTAGGGTTGTGGTGACTTGTAGCTATCAGAATTATATCTGATGACAGCCCCCAAGCCCATCTTCAGCTCTCTGTAACTCTGGCTGATAACCTACTGGAAGTACGCGTGTCCCCAAGATGGTGGGAGCAGGGTTGCCAGCTTATCGGCATTTACAAACTGAAACCCTGATGCATGACATTCATGGTAAAGCGTATTCGTTTGTGTGAGCTGAGTATGTGCTTTATGTCAGTGTATACATGTGTCTCAGGTAGCAGAGCTACTATTTCATTTGAACTGGCCAAGTCTTTGTTTTAATCCAGGACGAATAAGGCACTGTTACAGTTTGCTGGACACTGGTATTATAGGATATTTGTGTGCAATATGGGATGTGTGCGTACACTACAGTAATTTGGTGTTTTCTCTGAGGCTTGTTGCTTCCTAGTTATTTTCCTGCTTATTTTTGTAATGTGATTTTTCATATACTTCTGTATTATGAACCTTTTTGTTTTTTAAGCTATCTCTGATATGCAGCTTTCATATCTTGGCTCCCAGCAACGTTGAACCTCATTGTAAAGTCCCTTCGTGTAAAAGCCATCTAGTTATAACTCTCAAAAATAAGAGGCTTGTCTCCTGAGGACAGCTCCATATTGCGGGTGGAGTATAATCCTTAACATTGTTTTTTTGCTTTCAAATAGCTGGGGACAGTAAGTCAAGGAGTGAGAACTCCCTTTGTTTCATGTAGTGTGCGTTGCAGGGAAAGAACGTAACAGAGCAGAAAATAAAGAAAGACATAAAAGAATCTCAGCTCAAGGAGGTCAGATCCATCACAGGCTTAGCGTTGCCTTCAAAGATGCCTGGGACAGGTGGCAGTTCAAGACAATCAGAGGAGAAGCATCCGCTAGCGCCGAGATAAGGGATTCTTGCAGAATCCTGCTATCTGGTCCCAGTTTGCTTTGATGTAACTCTGCTAGAGAAGACTTCTGGGAGCAGGCTACTGCTTCCCTCTGCGATAGGCTGCTGTTGTTCAGCCTTTTAAGGTCTCATTACAGTGGTCCTTGAGGATTAATCCTCTTTAAGGTTTACATGGGAATGGTTTTGTCTGAAGGCCCAGCCAGGGACCTTGGTACCACCTGTGCAAAGCATTATTGCATTCTTTCATTCCATTTTTTTTTTAAGTGGCTCATATTTAACAGTATTTGACAGAAAGTAAAGCCAAACATCTCGCCTTTTTTTGTTCCCCTCTTTGGCTATTACTGAGTTTTTGTTGAGCACAGCTTGAGCAGTCCTTTGCAGACACTGAACCATTAGCAGTAAATTGTGTGCTTCCGGTTACTCTCCTTAGCCTGCTGGTTTTGGCAGCCCTTCTTCTTCTTTTCTTCCCTTGCATCTACCCACCCTCCCACCCTTCTCCTTTTAACAGGAGGGGAGTGATGAAGTTTGGCACCAGATTCAGAAATCATCCCATTGCCAGTTTATTCCCATGCAGGCGCTAGCGGATTTTGCATTCGCTGTGTCCTGCTCAGGATGGAGGGTTCAGGATGGAGGAATGTTGTAAACTATCAGCATTTGTTTATTAAAAAGATGTATCTGCACTTACAGGGGTTTATTTCTGAAAAGCATTTACTGTTTTCTTCACGGGGCAAAGCCTGCTCTCAGTGGAATGGCAGCAGGCAGCAGTGTCGCGCGAGGGAATCGTACCCTGGGTTCAGTGATGCAGTGGGAGACAAGTGCCTTCCAGCTCCTTGATATATTCTGTTCTTGGTGCTGTTCCTGTGTAAGTTGATTATAGATCTGTCTTGGATATGGAAAAAAAGGCATGCAGCCTTGTCTGCAACGAAAGAGATGCTACTCTGAACTTGATTTTTTTCTTTTTTTTTTTCTCTTCAGCGTCATTCATTATTTCCCTAATTGAACGAAGTGTTGCAGAGTCGTTTTGATACTATCATTTCAAGATGGTTGCTGAGGTAAAGATAAGGGTTCATGTTGGATAAGTGAAAACAATAGCAGTGACGGTGACAGGTAAAAGTAAACTTACTGCTTTGAGGGTAATAAATAGAAGTCCCTCAAGTTTAGCTCTTCTGAACCCATATTAAGCAGCTTGATGATCCAAATTCAAATTATTACGAAAGGTGATAGTGTGTTTTATTTAGGAAAAAAAACCAAACTGCTTTCTACATAGAAAACTCTGCAACAGCTCTAATTTCAATCCTTTTTTTGGGTAAAATAATAAGTTGTGTGTTGTTGCCCACGGAGTACCTGGTCCTTAGTTATTTAGTGATTTTACTTTCTTTATGGAGAAAAGGCATGCAAAAGAATGCTTTCACAACCCTTCTGGGTTGTTTTTCAAGTGCTCTGTTTGAAAGTTATGTGCTATGTTGGAAAGTGCTCGTAATGCATGTATAGCAGATTAGTGTTCTTTATATATAAAAATATTATAGGAAACCCTATAGCTAATGCTGGCTATATAAAACTATATGGTGCCATTACTACCATAAATGCTGGTTGTGACCTTCATACGCTCTTAGGTTTCAAAACTGCACATAATTTAAGAGTAATGCACATGCTTAATTTTTACTGTATTTGTGAAGATCGTTAAGTTCTGCTCAGGTGAATTTTTTCCCTAATAGCTAATTCTGACAGGGTGAGAGCATGGAAGAAGCAGAAACTAAGGAAGAAAAGATTAACTAAAATAAAGGTAGTAAAATCTGACATGATGTGAGGTGCTATAGATCCCTTCAAAAAGACCTGTCTTCTCAAGAAATACAGGCAAATTCTTGGCAACCTTAATTTATACACACAGATACACCTGTCTGATTTATTTATATACATGCAATCAAGTCCTCTAGATTAGTCTTGATGCATATATTGAATATGTATATACACAGAATAATCCATACTTACAGAGTCTAAGATACAAATACTTTGAACAATGTGCTGTTAAATTTGTGTCGCCTTTAAAGTTCATGTTAGAGCCAGCTGTCAGCAATTTAGAGTTCTGTAGAACGATTTGGAGGGTTGTTGTTACATTTCTGACTTCATAAAATACAGGGAATAAGAGAATTTCTTTTTTCCACCTGATGACAAATGGATGAAAATTCCCAATGCTAAGTATTTAATTGAATTTAATGCCTGTTTGTCTAATTTCAAAGTGAGGTGCCAGTGTGAAGCGTCTTTTTGAACTGAAACGCAATGCCACAGTTTAACAATGGTTCAGCACAGAGCTTTTAAGTGCGTCTGAGATGGAAAAATATGCTCGGCTACACCGAGCTGAATTGTGACCTGTGCTGTAAAGAGCCCCAGCTCTTTCCTTTTTCATTCTAAACGCAAGTGGGCTGAATGGGGCAAAGGGGAGGCGCTGATTTCAGACAGCTTGATGGGAGCATGGTGCCGTGGTCCGAGGATGCAGCTGCACAGTCTTCAGGGAGGCGAGAAGCGGATGGAGCTGTCTTCTGGGTCCTGGGGCGCACTCCTGGACTTTGCCTTTACTCAGGCTCTAAGAAATAATGTCTACTGGACACAAGGAAGCAAAATGCCCAGCTCTTGCTCTGTTTGTACATGTGCCATGATAACATTTACTAATAGTAGTATCCATGTTTTCTAAATAACAGAAGTACTAATCAGGGGGGGTCAGCCGTCCTGGGAGTTTGAACTCTAATCTTCAGCCATTCTTTCATTGTGAAAGCAAAACAATAGATGAAAATGAAAACCTGGTGTGGTTTTTTTTATCTGCTGTGACATAAAGCAAAAATATGGTACTTGATTTTTGCGCAATAGGAGAACAAGCATGGAAAATGTAACTCCTAAAAAGAAGTTTCCAGAAAGTTATAAATGTCTAAAAGTAAGGTCTTGTAAGCCCTTATATAAATCTACTACAGCAGGTGCTACCCAAACCTCTCTCTATGTGTATAAATATATAAATGTGTGTATATGTATTTGTATTACATACATTAAAAAATTCTTTGCAGCTTTGGGGATTTATACCTCTCTTCAGTCTAAAATTTTTCAATGGTAGTAAATTCTGTATTAGTAGCAGTAGACTCTTACTTTTTTTTTTTATTAGAAGGGAACAAAACTGTAATTGAAACTGATCTTGGGCTAACGAGTGTAGAATGGACTAGAAGTTGTTCAAAGTAAGTGTGACGGTTACACCAGATTGTTTTTATTTGCATTTAGAAAATACTTATCAATGTGAAAACAAAAAAAAAGCAATACAATGGAAGTATGTGTGTATTAAATATTTACATACGCAGATGTGTAAACTTGGTGAATGCTGCTGTTAGCATGTGTAACTTTCTTTCAGAAGTGGCCATAGCAATTGTAGGTGCTAGCCCTGCAGGGAGAAACATATACTCAGAAAGTTTATTAAATGCAATGTGGCCTGTGAGAACTGTAGTAATTCACCTCAGTTAAATTGTTTCAGTGAATTTTAGTTGCGAACTGTTGTTAAAGACTTTGTAATTAGAATTTGAATCTGTACTTACAGTTTTGTTAGGAAAAAACACAACCAAACCTGAATGGGTTTCCAGATCGTCTTCCTTCAGAACCATTTAGGGTCTCCTTGTACCCAGCTCTTTATTTGGTCTATCCATCAAGGTCATCCAAATGTTTCTCCTTGTTTTCTGTGAAATACCATGCACACAGGACTTGGTTTCATCCATGCTTGAATATCCACAGGACCATCCATTTTCCTAACCTCTCTATATACTTTCTTATTGTCTCTTGACTCCCAGAGCTAGAGCCAGCGGGACTTACATGTCTGTCATGATGTAAGAAGAGAAAATCTTCAAAACTTTCATTATTTCTGTGTATTTTTTCCCCTTGGGTCCTGTCTGGGCTTGAACATAGAAGGCGTAGACTGTAAGATACAGCAAGGACCTGAATACCAGGTGGCAGAGCAGAATCTAAATGTCATTTGGGCAGCTCTGACAGTGTTTGGGCACTGAGTAGGTGTCAGCTTAATTCCCCGGTGCCTGTCTGAGCACTTTGTCTGAGCTTTGGAAGAACATACAGGTCTTGGATATGAGGTGGCAAATGGGTTTTCCTTGGTGTGGGTGGTACAGTATGAAACAGCGGGATCTGGCCTTGGCTCTGGGGGAGGAAAAGCTCATTCAGCAGAGCTGAGGGTCTCAGTCTTGTAAAGCACACAAACTGGTTTAGGACTTGTTAGGGATGAAACCGCTCCCCACCCCACCCAAAGGAGCTGAAGGCTTGCAAATATTTTCAGGATTCAATCTTATAGTCTTCTAAAAACAGGAATGCAGATGAAGTACTTCTAAAAATAGCTTGCTTAGAAGTGATTAATTTTTGATATTTTGGTCTGTGGCCTGTTTTGTTGTTTCTTGGTACATACCGATGGTTTTACAAGGTATAATATTTTTTGGATGGGGAAAGTAAATCCTTCCATCTGTTCAAGAAAGCAGTTTTCTAAGATACTAAAGGACTTGTTAAAAATGATTCTTCATAAATAAAGTCGGTATAGAGCTGCTAGTAAAGGAGAATGTTTTCATCATTGAACCACATTATTTTTTCAAAAAATGAAGCAAAACTCCAGGGCTTGGTTAAGAGAGGCCCCATGTCATGTGTTCTGTATGAAGTGCTATTTTCCTCTCAAAGCAGTATGCGCAGACCCGTTTCCCATTTGTAGCAACTGACAGGCAGAGAGGTTGAGATTTGCTGGAGATCTCCAAGGAGGTTTGTGTCAAAGCCACAAATAAAAATCTTTGTCTAATGTACTAAGCCCATGCCTTACTAATTTACTAGAAAGGCTTTCAAAGTGGATTCAAATCTCTGTTCCTAGCCTGGCTTTCAATTCGGATAATTTTTTTCTAACCCTGCATTTTATAGATGTTTTTATTAGCCACAATTTTTTCACATCAAGCTGCTTAAGAACTGACATTGACTCAGTAATTGAATGGTTAATTACTCTTTAAACTGTAAATATTGCTTCAGGAACCACATGGAGTTCAACTACAGCTTGACACAGCAATGTAAATAGGTGGCTGGATTTTCCAGAAGTGCTGAGCTTAGAGAAGTTCTTTGGGAAGCTCTTGGGTGCTTGGTAATTTGGAAATGAAGTGTGTTTTCTCTATGTTAATCAGGTCTTAGATTTGCACTTCGAATTTCTAGTAAGGTGAATTGCTCTGAAAGTCCTACTCTTCAAGGCTAACTCAGAGTCCTGGTTTCTGAAAATCTTGGCCTTAACTTCTAGTCTTGAATTCAGGTATGATCTTTGCATGTATTTTGCGAGTAACCAAGGTGAAAATAGGCTGTGCTGTAGTGCGTGTGGTTAATTTTGCTTCATAATGAAAGTGCAGGTGTTGTCAGGTGTGCAGTGAGTGTGGCAGCTCTCAGAGGAGCAGTTACTGGCTCACACCTACATTTTTATATGATAGGCCTATTTTTTTTCTTCTGCTTACTGTAAGAGGGTTTTTTTTAAAAAAAAGCTCCCACTCTTAAGCTTATTGTCATATTGCAGCATTTACTCATGTCCTTGTATTGCAGAAGCTGCAGATTGTTATAAAGGGTCAGTTGAAGTTACACATCTGCATGTTTGTTGTCTGTAATAAACTGTTTTCCTGCAACAAGGCTGAAACTTTGAGTATCCTCATAGAAGGAAAAGAGGAGCTTGGATGGGAAGGTAGTGTGGAGACCTTGTGGAGAAATACCCAAGAGAAAGCACTCACTTTAACAGCCAGCTACAGTTGCTAAGTGACAGCAGTGGAGTTAACCTGTCTCGTAGTTTATACTATCCCCACACTTATAAATTTGTAAATTAGTAGTTAAGGCTGTCATAAATCTTACACTACCCACCTAGTAAACTAGCACATTATTCATATCAACTTTAAACTACATTAACTCAGCCTCAAGTAATTGCTAGTTGAAATTTTCGTTTTGTAGAAGACGGCAAGCTAAATTCTGACTGTTCCTTTGAAAACCCCAAGTACTGCTCGTGTAGCTGTAATGTCAGGATACTGAGAACTGCACAAAAATCTTGCATAAAAGAGTAATGAGACTTGTGTATTATTTGAAGTACTGCTTAATAACATATTCCTTAAAACACCAAGTAAAAGACACTAGCTATATGTTAAATTTTTAACAAAGTTCTGTGTTATAAACATTTTCTCTTGAACTCTGTACACAGATTTGTACATGAGAATATTTTTTTTATATTTTAAGTGCTAAACAGGAATATTTGCTTTCAAATAAGCCCAGGAAATGGAGAATTTCCTCTTAAAACAATTTGATTATGTGATATAATACAGTTGTAAAATCTCATCGGCTTAGACTGTGATGTTGTAGGTTCAGGTACATAGGGAAAGTATGTTCCTTCACCTGATGGCGATATAAGGACAGAGTCAAATTTGTGCCCACAGCCACTTCTTCCTTTAATTTGCCAGAGGTTTGGAAGTGACGTGTTAAGTTAGGTTGCTTCTGTCACCAAGCAACATTAAACTGACTTTTGAAATAAATTGGACATGGAATAGGCAGTTTTGGACAATCACTGAATGGAGTAAATATGGGTATCCTTGGCACTCTACAAAATCAGATATTGCTGTGACTTCTCCAGGTGCCCCCTTTGTTAGTTAAACCTTTGGAAAGCGAATGGTTTCCATGGTGATGTAAGTTCAGCTCAAACTTGAGCTTTGACAAACTTTCGGAGAAGTAAATACCATGAAAGAAGATCCTGCTTTTCAAAAAAACCCAACCTGTGATGCAGGTAAATGAGGGTCCCATCATCACAATTCAACATGTTTGGTCTTTAGTGCCATATTCCCGTGCGCTGAAGGAAGTGATCTCCAGACTAGCTGGTGTTCCAGCCCACTAAGGCTTTGCCTGTGCTGGCTGAACCACCACTTCAAACCTCAGCAGTAACTAAACTGAGTGTTTTCACAAAACGTGTGCCTGCAGAGCATGTAAGCACTAATGAAGTAACAGAGGGATTTCTTGATGTGGCAAGAAAAACAAAAGGTAGGTAATGGTAAGGTTGATATCTCACAGTTACTTTCCAAAAGTGATGGTTAGTGAAGATGTCCAGGAGATTTTTGTTCTTGATAAATAGAGCAGGTGGGAGTACTGTATTTCCTGTCTGCTTATTGGCAGCAATTACAATATTCTGTTTAATTGCAGAGATAGGGTTTGTGTCTATTTTAACGTTTGTAAACAGCAGGCATCAGTCAGTGATCCTGATTTTCTTTCCATCTTTCGTTAGCACTCTTGCTCTGAAAGAATGAAGGAAGAAAGAAACCAAAACAAACCTTCATTTCAACCTTGCAAGAAGAGGCTGGAAAGGGTGTGATGAGCAGTACTGTGCTGATATGTTTTAATAAATATTAGTTTACTGCATACCACAACAGAGAGCAAATACATGCAATTACTTGCAAATTTCTTCAGTGTTTGTACTTATAAATCTCTGCCTAAGTCTTCCCAGCTGGGAGTTAGGCTGGTCTTTCTGCTGTGGAAGCAGGTCTTTGTTCTCATGTTCAGCTTCGGCTCAGTCTGGAATAATTCAGAAATGTATTAGATAGATTGCTGCTCCCAAAAGGCATAATGAAATAACCTTCACTCCCAGCCTTAGGGAAATAACCACACAATCAGGGTTTGGGCAGATTTCTCGATTAAACAAAGAACTAACTGTGCACAAATTGCTCCATAACAATTTGTAAAGAGTCCACTTTATAAATTTCTTGCAGATGTAAAGCTGATACTTTTTAATCAGAATGGCAGGGCTGTTAAAGTTGAAATGTCTTCAACATTTTCCCTTTGCTCCATAATTAGTATCAGAAATATTTAGACTTAAAATGGAATTGGTAACACATCCTGGGTTATTTTTGATTTGTTTTTGGGAGTCAGTGAAATGCAATGTCAGACGCAAACTAAAATCTCCATTTAATACATACAGTGAACTTAATCCATCTGGAATAGATTCAGGATAACTTGGTGCTGTCAATTTTTATTTTGTTTAATTTCATATGGTGTTCAGCAAAGGAATGAAAAGTTATTGCGCTTAATGTTGTTGTGACTTAAGGTGTTCTCTGGTCAAATTATTCAATAAATCAAAATCAGGCTCTGGTTGTAGCTGCTAAGTGTTGTTTAGAATAGGATATTTAGGAGATTTTTAGCAGCTTTCCATTGATTGAACAAGACACACGTGTCATGCAAAAAGCATGCAGTATTTTGATGAATAGCTGTATTAGATGGCAAGTCTAGGGACCCAGTAAACACAACTTCTTATTTTACTGGCCTTTGTTTTTGACTCGAGGGCTTCGGTGTAAAAGAAAACACCACCTGAATATCGTTCTGATGCTTTACTGCTTATCTAGGACTCACGCTCTTATCCTCCAAAATCTCCCCCGACATTTAAACATACGTACCTGTTTTCTACACATTAGCTTGCTGCTGTTTACCTCATTCTCCAGCTAGTTAGCTCAAAGTCCTGCTCCCACCTAAACGCACAAGGATATTACTACCATTTGTGGAGAGAAGAGTGGAGATACTCAGATCGTCCTTTCTGTGCGGCAGCGTTCCTGCTCCTTACGCTGGTGTCTGCCTGCATCTCTGCCTCTGGTTCTTGGTCTGCGATGTCCAGATACCAGAGCTGAAGTCAGCAGACCTGTAGCCATGTAGCAGAAAGCAGAATCTGTCCCGCAGTTTCCTATGTCACGCACCGAAGAGGAGCTGTGCTTGTATTGGCACAGCTGTCAGCAGATGCTGGTAGGTCCTGTTTCTATAAGCACAATGTTGAATTTCAGTTTAAGCAGATTTGATTTTTGATTTAATTGTTTTTTTAAAGTTAACTTTCCTTAAAACACGCACAGCTACTTGCTGTGAAGTCGTGCTGCTTTTGAAAGCAGCGCAGGCTCAAGCAGCGCGCAGGCAGCTGCCGCCTGGGCTGGCACTCGGGGACCAGAGGTGTAGGTGCGACCTGAGTGGCTGCTCCCACAAAACTGGGGCTGAGCCTGCAGCACGCCTGCTGTTCTCCCCCAGAAACATCATCTGTCAACTGCTCTGCGCTGACCACGAGTTATCATTCAGGGAGTTTTTTACTTGGAGGCTCTCTGTCATGTTTCTACCCTCGGTTGGGTAACAGAGTTCATCATTCAGACCCGGGTGCCCTGACACCACCTGTCCCTTTATGAGACATAAGGGGGAAGCCTGCTCCTGTACTGTACTCCATTAAATTAATGACAGAATTTGACACACTAGAAAACTTGTGTGAGTTTAGCTGTTGTTCTGGGTGCATGTTATAAATCAGGAGATAAACAAAAATATGTAAATACATCCTCACTGAAGAACGGGCTTGCCACACCTCGATGTAAGTGCATAGCACCCGTGTTGTTCTTATTTGCTTCATGCACCTGGGTCAGTGTATGACTGTAAAGAGAGTAGAAAAAATACTAAAGTGGTTTCAGAAGGGATGAGTGCTAGAGCTGCTCACTGTGAAGAGAAACAGCAAAGTGGTAACCAGCTTCTTCAGCTAGAGAGAGAAAAGACGCAACTGATTTTACTGGGAAGTTCTTTTACTCTGTTTCGTGTTTGATGGGGCCTTCTGACAGCTTTTACCTGTCAAGCAGATAGGAAACAATGTTCAAACTACTTGCCTTCTGATAGCTGAGCCCAGTGTTAGGAAATGATCTTTACAGTTATAGTGGACATTTAATTAAATACAGTGTTGTTCTGCCAGTAGAGACTAAGAACTGCTTGAGGTGCTCTGCTTTTACGCTGGAGAATCTGCAGTGGCATGTTTAACAGGAAGGCCCCAGCTTGGTTTTCTTTTAAAATTGCATTTAAATGTACACTAGATACACATTCATCACTTTAATCTAAACTCTACTGTAAATTAACATGTATAGCCTCTGAGATCATACACTTTCACAGAAGTACTCTAATGAAACTTGGCAGCTTTCACCCCGTAACATCATTTGTTCCATTCACTAGCAAAAGCGCAGACCTCAAACAAGTCAAAACTGTGCTCGGTAATGAGTTCCATTATTTTTCTTCATGTTTTTGGAGTCTCAAAAGCCTCCTGTCCCATGTCTTTATTTTACAATAAGTCAAAAAAGCATGACAAGCCTGTGGATGTATCAAAGGAAAGCTTTCTCCTGTAAGATCCTGAGATGTTTGTCATTTGCCGTAACCAAGCGTGGTACTTCGATTAGCATAAGTGACTTGTCAGTAAGGAAGCTTTCTTCTCAAAACTGGTACATTAGCTGCTTGATGTTCATGGATGCTGTTAACATGTACAGTTGCCTGGATGGTTCTGTCATAGTCTTTTGCATCCCTGTTCATACTCGCATAATGCTGACATGAATACCAGGTGCTCATAAATATAACCAGTAAGCTCATAAATATAAAGGTTCTGTGGGAATTAACCGTTTTGGTTGACCTCATGGAAAAGTGAATGCTATTTATCAGAGAAGCAGTGCCGCAGCTGGGCTGGAGAATGACTTGGTTACAAGCCTACATTGTCAACAGCAAATGAGGTGACTTGCTCAGTTTTGGGGTGGAATGCGGAGGATGAAGCTTGACATGCTATGTTTCTCCTCTGTAAGGAGAAACCAGTGTCACCCAGTTTTGGCTGTCTTAGCCAATAGCAATGAGGGGGCACAGGGAGAAGCTGTAGGAAAAACCCTTTCATGGAGGCTGTATGTCTGAGGGAAAGTAAAGCAGCATTTCCATGCAGTTTGTCTGGTGGGTGAGCTGCGATGTGTGATCTGTCTTAGCTCAGAGCTCTGAACTGAGCTCACAATGTAGTGGCAGAAGCTGGTGAGAGAATGGGCTTCTTTGCTGCACCTTGAGATTTTTTAATTTATACAGTCTTAAAGTTTCTGCTAAAGAGGGCAGATAAACTTTACTGTGTGCCTAACTGGCTCTGCCTAATTGTGTAGGCGCCACTAATAAGTAAGAGACATTAAAAAGCTCTAGACTTGCATATTTTCAAGTCCAGATGCTCGTAGTTAAATCTAATAAATCTAATGTCATTCAACTTCAGGATTAAAAAATAATCAGGGTAACAGTTATATCTGCATAGGAAAATATTACTGGAATGTGTTCAGTACAGATCTTTCACTAAGCAATTGATTTTGTGGTCATTCACTAGCTTATATGTTTTATTGCACTGAATTAACCTATTATGTCATCTAAAAATAATCAGGAAGTCTTTGATACATCCCTACCCATCTTTTTTTCCCCCTAGATATACACATATTTATTTTTAAATCTATTAACTTAAGTAAATGTGGTTCCTTCAAGAGTTCTGTTGTTTTGCTAATGTTGAAGAAAGCATTAAGTATTAGTAAACTGAAATGAAAGAATTCTAGTTGCAAGGAAAATCTATTCTAGTGTAAATGTCTTCCTAGTTAAAAAATATGGCCTGCTTCAATGTATGGGCTGATGACCTACTGAAGTCTTTCAAAGAAGCCAGTGTTGGTCTGCATATCTGTATGGATTAACTTCCCTGTGTCTTCTGGGGCTATTGCGATGAGCTCTCTAGACCCTTGTTTTTGGAAGCGGGATCAGATGCCCAAGAAGTCAGAGAGGAGCATTTGTCTTAATAATAGTAATTCATGAAATAGCTCTGTGTGTGTCTGTAAATTCTTAAATAATCAAGACAAACCCCCCAGAAAATGTAGTAGAACCATGCTGATGTGACCTGGGATTTATAACATGCTTGAGATTCCCACCAGTTATGCCAGGTTGCCTAGCGTGAGTTTTGTTACAGACCAGTTAGAAGCAGGGGAAGAAGATACAAAGCCTCCTAGCAGAACTGACAAGGTCTGTCTGGTAGCAGAAGGGAGGAATTGTCCATTCCAGTTTCCAGCTATTCCTGACTTGGATTGCTTCAATTCCTATTTGGGGTTTCTTTTTTTTTTTTTGGCTTCTGCTCACTCTGTACTTTATTTCTGTCAGATCTTTTTCCTTCTCTTTTCATACAGTGTCTTTGCAGTGTGCTTAGGTAGTGATTAATGGGAACCCTGACTCAGAACACCTGGCTACAGTGAGTCTTTCATTTAACAGCGGATAAGCCAGCAAGCTTTAGGGCAAAGAGCTCACATCCCTCCTTCTGGTGATAAAGCTTTAACAGCAATCTCATATTCAGACCCCACCGTGTAGGGGAAAACTATATATGCAGCTGACAATTTTATATATATTTGTTGTCAATTGGTTTCAGCCTGGCTCGGTAGTGTCCCACAGGTTTTATGTGATGCGTCGCTTTGTTTTGTCTTTACTCTCCACGCTCCAGAATCCATAAGCTGAGATGCCCCATGCATTTTCTATGGTTCTGTTTGTGGTTAGTCATTTGCACACATAAGTCATAACTAACTTTGTGGTGTGGGAATAACTGCTGTGCCTGTTTCTGTTGGTCTCTACATGTATGTATGTGTCTTGTGTTGTAGAAGTTTCGTTACATAGCCTAGATTCCGACTGTTCCTTTTCTCCTTTGCTTTATTCTGACTGAGAAATGAATGCTTGAAGGATGAAGGCTAAAACTTAAGATTAACATAATGAAGGGAGATAAGAGCCGGTGACTGATGTAAGGTTTAGATTTTCCATTAGCCAGCGTTGAGAGTTGAAAATGTTCAGAGCAGCCTGTGGCACACATAGACATCTTCATTAAGATGGAGTGAATTGGTCTTGCAGGTACTTGAGTTGTTGACTTTTCTGGCAGCGCTGAAAAAACACCTTAGGCTGAGCTCTAAACTTTTGGACAGGTCAACTTAGCTGTCAGTCTCCTCACTCATTCAAGTACATAGTCTAAGACATGTAAAAGTGGACGTAAACAGCATTCAAGAAACAGAATACCCATCCTAGGGATGAAAAAGTGTCAGCATTCCAGGTGGCAATCTTGTTGGCAAACTCTGAGATGACCACAATATATATTTTTTTATCTACATAGAGATATGTGCTGTTCTCCCACTCTGTGGTTCCCATTTTCCATGACTAAGTTTCCTTATGGAGCTCATTGTTTCCAACTTACCTGTAGGTGAAACGGGATCTGTCTGTGTTCAGGGCTTTATTTCACTAAGTATTCTTACAGAGCAATTCTTCTGCGTTATTTTGGACACACACTCTTTTCAGCCCTTTTTCTGTAGCTTTTACCAAAACTCTTTAAAAATCTCGTTGTTTCTGTCCACAGGCTGGACATTTGTGGCTGTGTTTGCTTCCACTGTACATACAGCCTGCTGCCTCTTGCAGGGTAGGGTTGTGGTTCGGCGTTTTGCAGGCTCTTTCCTGGAGGATTGCTTCTGCTCGCCCCAACAGATCTGAGGCTTGTTACCCTTGGTACTTTGTGATTGTTTTGTTTTCCCTCTAGAACTTGAATTCAAATCTGGCCTGTTCTAGTCTGCAGACAGAATGGCAAATTCTCACTGGTTTTTGTAAGTATTAATCATAGGTGATTAATACTGATCCCTGCTGTAATCTGATCTCAAGATCCACAGGCCCTCCGAACCTGCATGTTTAACTCATCTATCTCAAAAGAGTACAAAATTAATTTAAAGCTTTTCCCTTTAGGAAGCTTTTATAACAAGTGGTATCTCCAGAAGTTTAAGTTACAATAGTCCTTAAGTTTCCATAGTACAGTTCTGTACTTGCACTTCTTTATGCAACTGTGAACTGTGAAACAAACCCAGTTCTTCTGACCGGCAATAGTGAACTTGAGTCACAAGGAAAGTCTTGGTGCCTGTAGCACGCCTGCTAGTCTGTGCTTAGGAAATGAGCCATTGTCAGAATGTAGAATTCAGGTAAAATTTGTTTGCAGTTGGGAATTTGAGCACTGCATATTCTCCAGGATGCTTTTGAAACAACAGGAATTGTCAGGAAGGGTGTTTGGAAAAAAAACAACCCTGGCAGTGAAGACAGAGTAGGCAGAAGTGATGCCAGCTCAGTAAACCAGCGAGCGGAGAGAATAACTGTTCCATGGGTTAGTTTGGAGAATCTGCCCTTACTTCCAGCAAGGATTGCAGTGCTGCACCGTTGGGAGAAACAGTGGACAGAATGAAGAAGCGAGCGTGAAAAATCGAGGTTAAAACCAGTCTTTTGCATTGAGGATCCCAGGACTTCGTGATGTCACTAGACTTTTGTCTGTGTCTGGTACACAATTAAGCAACAAAAGACAATAGAAAAGGGCATGGCCTGATGTGAGCAGTAGCAAGACACGATTCATATGAAGAAGCTGCAGGTTCATAATACTTAAGAGGCAACAAGGCAATGGGCTTTGTAGAAGGCTCTGTCTCAATGCAAAGGAGAAAGGCTGGTGAGCACCAGGATAAAGGTTCTCTGGGGCTCCTGGCGTAGGTGGTGATGACCATGGAGGAGGGGGCAGCTGTGCCTATGAGGAGGAGAGGATGAGTCAGGTGACCCAGATAGACCAATCACAGTGTTCCTTCCCATGTGCTCAGTTTAAAAGGGTCTCTAAGAAGAGCCCTGGGGCCTGTAGTGCTGCCATGCTGGGGAGGTTGATGTTCCTGGCTGGTCCTCACCTCTCTCTGTGCTGCTGGTGTTCCTGGCTCCTGTTCTTGTACTGCAGAGGAGTTCTGTTTGATGGGACAGGCTGTCTTCCCCTGCTTCCCTGGGTGGGAGGGATGCAGTCACTTCAGCATTTCTTTTTCTGGTTTGTTTGGACTACCATCGGGACTCTGGGCTCTGAAGCTCCCATATGCTGCTGAGTCCTGTCTGAGACTTTTCCACTTGGGACCTAGTTGCCCTCTGGAATGTGTGAGTTCCATGTTAACATTCTCCTGTATCTTTGAATATATTTACATACTTGTGTAATATCTGTATATAGTTTAAGATTTTCATTGCTATTGTTACTTTTTTTTTTTCTTTGAGCTGGTTCAAGTTTTTTCCAACCTCAAAATCTTTCTAATCTGGTTCCTCAGTTCCCCTCCCCTGGGAGGATGGTTGAGGGATCACAGAGAGTGTCTGTCAGAAGTTAGTGCCTGGCCCAGCCTTAAACTTTGACAGAGGTCTAAGCAGAAGGATTCCTCCTGCTGTAAGAAGATCAGAAGAAATCAGATATATTGGCAACGCACACAAATACTGGGAATTCTCCCAAAGTAGTGAAGGTAGCCACAGACTGACCATCAAGTAAAGGTGTTAACACAGACAAAGAGGTGGGAAGACTAAGAGGATGAAATAGGTAAAAGGTATATTGCATGCCAGATGCAGTAGGTCAACAAATTTTGTGGAACAGGTGCAGGAATAAGGAATTGATTTGTTAAAAAACCTGAAGGTTAAAGTGTTCTAAGTTATCGATTGGATTTGATGATCTTAAAGGTCTTTTCCAACCTAAATGATTCTGTAATTCTGTGACTAAACTTGAAGAAGGGAGCAGAGGTTTTGGCTTGAAAGGAACAACTTGGAGGACACACTGAGATATCAGTCTCTGGAGACATGTCTGAAGTGAGAGGGGTATTTGTAGTCCCAGGTATGTTGTAGATGTTTTTCTCAGTAAAGCATCCCTTTCACTTTAGAAGCATGGAATCTTCTCAGACTAACTGATGTCACTTTTTAGAATATACTGTGATCGTCATAGTTCAGCACAGAAGATTACAACCTGCTGGTTGAATCGGCTTGAGCTCAACTGAAAGTAACAATCTTTTTATTGGTGAATGATGGGCCTGTATGCTATGCCCTAGTTAAGTGTGCACAGCTTACCAGATCCATCTGTAATAAATGTTTATATAAAAACAAACAAGCTCCCCAAACCAAAACCACATAGGCTGTGCCGGCAATGTCAGTAGCCATAAGGGACTGAATATGTATTTCTTTTTAAATAATTGTGCCAAAAAGAATTTCTTCTGTCTTGCTTTCTATGTCTGTACTTGAATAACAGTTGAATTCATGCAAGGCAGCAGCAAAATACATAACCTGTTCTGAAGCAAGATACTGGAAGAAAAATAAATTGTTTGTAACAAGTTCAAACCCTGAGAGAGATTGAAGAGATACAAGGAGAACTTTGTTTGCTCTGTGTGGCTATTCTACACTTCTGTCAGCCAAGCCCAAGGTGACAAGTTGTTGACTCAAAAGGCTCTGCAGGAATGTTAAATGGTTATCGTTATTTAAAACTTAAGTTCTATTAAGTGACAGCCTCTTCTTTACATCTTCAAAACAGTTTTCAAGCACATACTATTTTGCAAGGCTGGAGGCAGTGCTTTTTTGCAGGCAGGTCTCCAGGCCTTACTTAAATCCTGCAGTGGATCTGAGGTGGGGAGGAGTTAGAGATGGCCTTTCTGCTTTCACTGGTGCCTGCTCACTCTTTGTGGCACAGAAGCAGTCTCAAATAATAAGTTGGCTTACTCTGGGGGTTGTGGCTGGTGAGCAGAAGACCCCTTTAGCCTGTGATTAGTGAGGGCCATTCATGTAGAAGCTCTTTCATGAAGCTGCTGACATACAAACTAATCAAACGACTGCTGGGGTCCCCACAGGGCAATCCTGCAACTTCCCTGCTGGTTAGGAGAAACCTAAAACTCTTTCATTTTGAGGGGCCAGGGCTACATTATATTTCATTCCTGGTGTTCTCCCTGAATAAATGCCATTCTCTTATTCTGATCTCATATTGGGAGCCTTATGGTTCTTACTAAGCATTGGAAACAGCACACTTTCTAAAAACCTATGTTAGAAAGTTTGGAAAATTAGCTATGAATAGCAGTGAAGTTTGATTGTCTGAGTAATAAATATTTGAAAATCAGAGGTGAAAATTTATCCATCTTGAAGTCAGGCAGCCCCCTCTTCCCCCTCTTAAGCGTGTTGACTTTAGGGAACTTTAACTTTAGGAAATCTATGGCTGGTGTACTTTAATCTCTGCTGAGGAGCCTAATTGAGGCCCTTCTCTTTCAGTCTTGGCTCTGATTATTGTATACTCCTTTCTCTTAGATTTGGTTCCTGCTTTGAGTTCTGTGATGTATTCTGAGCTGGTTTGCTTGCTTTGTTTTGCAGTTAACTTTCAAATTGCTGTAATCTGTTTAAAGTTAAGTGATTATTTCAGCTTAGAATATCTCCACCCCACAATTCACATGCTTTATAATTAAGAAACATTCACAATGAAAAACTAGATCCAGACAATGAAAGACAAGGACAGGACTTGATCATAAAGCTTGGGAAAAAACAGCAACACCCCAAACCTCACCATATTAGAGCTCTGATTTTTCTCATGTGTTCAATTCATCGTTTTCATCATCAGATGTTTTTCTTTCCTCCTTCATCCAGCCAGCAATGCAGTACGATATTTATGCTTCAAACATACTTGGAAGAAACTAATTTTTGCAACACCTGTGAAATTGCCTTAGACCTCTTGTAACATCCCTTGCTGTCCCTTTATGCTGCAAAGAGAAAGTGTTAGCTTGGCAGGAATCAGCCTGAGAATTTACGATGGTTAAGGTACTTTAAAGTCTTTCCTAAAGTCTTCTTAAATTTGGAGTTTTTCACTTAAAGGGCTTGAATTTTTTATGAATAGTTAGTGTGTGAAAGTTGAATACATTCAGCACAATGAAAAATACCTTTGTTAAGAAAGAAGTGGGGCTGCTAGAAAACACCCATAATACTAGGAAAATATCAAATTATGTGATAGTAGTTGCACATTTTTGAAGCATGACCAAATAACATATCACTTGAAGCGTTTCCCTACCCTCTTCTTGTTTTGTTTTTTTTTTTCCCCCTGCAGGAACTGAGAGGAAATGGATACTACATACCCACCCATTCACAAAAATTCTGGCAGGAGGCCAGCTTTCCTTTTTCTCTTCATCCATGAGCCAAACTCCGGTCTCTTTTCCCCTTCTCCTTTCTTAGTCCTCTTTGCAGTTGCTGCCTGCCAGATTTGTACCTATTTCAGCAACAAGTGAGCTCTATGAGGCCTTCTCACAGAGGTTGCCTAGTACTGCTCGTTATCCACACCGGTCTTCCTCCCCAAGCTTCCCAAAATTTGCATTTTTGCCGGACTCTTGCCTTGTGGGGGAGTTGGTTTTTTTTTTCTTTTCTTTTTAGCTGTTACTTTATTTCTTGATTCTCCTTCACCTCTTTCTGTGCTCTTGTGTGTTGTTTCAAAGCGTTTGTACTGGCATAGGCTGCTGCCAGCAAGTGAAGGGGGAGGAAAAAAGAGTTCAAAAGCCCTTGCACACATCCGTATGCCAGATCTTTGCCAATGCCTCTTCCCCAGCTGGTTTGGCAGCAAAAGTAGTACCTGTTGTGGCAGCAGTAGCTGCTGCAACCACTCCAGATTTTGTGGCTGGAACCGTGTGGCAGGATTTAAACGTGCAGTTCGACATGCCAGTGCCTGGGGGTTTTAGTCTGAAGTTGTCAAATGAAAAACTGTGTGTACTGAGTTGTCCCCATAGTGATTCTCAGCTGCTTTGGGAATGTGGGTTTTGGAACATATCCAAAATCCAATTTCTTTTATTTCCCCCTCCCTTTTTTTCTTTTTTTTTTTTTTTTTCCATGGTGGGTTTAACACTGTATGAAGAGGCAGTGGGTTATTAAATAGAGAACATTGGCTGGAAAAGCTCTTCCCAGCAGACACCTCTATATTTTATACGATGGGCTGGAAACTCCCTGGCCAGCTTTAGCCTTCAGGCTGCTAACGTATGGGCCTCTATAGGAGGGTGAATATGTCCGTATATGTCGAAGAGTGGCTCGTACAGCTGTGCCCTGCTCGAGGTGCTGGCTCTGCTCCCCACTGCCCTGGGAGTGTAATTGGAGTGGTAGTTTAGCATCCTGCCAGCTGTAACTGGGCTTATTTCTGCTTACTAGCTTTACTGTCCTTGACATTTCAGGAGTGGACCAAATCACTGTCTGGCTCACGTGTGGGAGACGCAGGTCCCAGTCCTCAGGAGGGCTTTGCCATTCTCTGATGTCTGCCTGTGCTGGTCCCGGGCAGGCAAAGCCTCACTGGGCTGCTCTGTACACGTACCAAATGTCCCTAGTCCTGGTAGAAATGCTCTCCTGAAAGAACTGAACACACAACATAGCACTTGACAAGGCTGCTGTGGGTTGGTTAAGTTCCTTCTGCCAGGCCTGCATCAGGCTCGCAGAAAGTTCTTATGTTTGGGATTTGTGTAAGTGAGGTGAGTGAACTGGGTTCTCAGTCGGGTCTCTTTTCAGTCTTAACACACATGCGGATGGCTGTTAGTGCAAATTGGGAGTTATGCGCGTCCCTTACACGTAGCTCTTGTTTCAGCGTGGTCTTCACGCTGCTCCTTGCCCGCCACCAGCTCAGCGCCAGGGAACAAGGAGTTTCCCTCTGTTCAGGGCACACAGCTTCGAGCCCGGGATTTCTCTCTGCTGAGCTCACATGCGCAGGAGAAACGCCATCCTCCCATGAGCCAAGGGCTTCAGTTAAGAACGAACTTGAGGATTGCTTACAGAGGGTTTGCTGCCACCCTGACCCCCACCCTGTTATGCCCTGCTTGGGAGTGGGAAGAGGAGGGAGCGTGAGGCTCCTGTTTTCTCTCAGCCTGTGTCTGAGAAGGAGACTCTCCCTTGATTTTATCTATCTTTTTTCCTAAAAGTAACTTTTATGCCAAATCTGTAATCAGATACAAATCAGAACAAATGCCAGAAGCAAAGACAGCCAAAGGGAGCTTTTCATCTTGAAAAGCGCTTTCCCACCTGGCCAGGAAGTCCCCTTATGCACCTGGCGCCAGGGGTCAGTCCTTCCTCAGCCACCCATGAGGCTCTGCCTGGTGCTCGGGTGTTAACTCTCAACTCGCTGAGTTCTGGTTGTTGCTGTCTCACTTTGACCTCTCTAAATTCTTTCAGATGGAAGGGAAGAAGGCATGTACCTCTTCTCCTGAGGATTTACATGCCACGTCTGCCTGGAATGAAGCTTATAGTCTGGGTGTTTTAGGAAGTAGCTCCTTAGATTTCTGCCAGAACAGACAAGCCTTGTGTGTGGGTTAGAAGGTGATAGTTGCTTGTTCTTTTTAAACATATTTCTGTTGGGTTCCGCTTCTACCATACCTTGTCGTAGGATTGTTCACTGCATCCCATTTTAAGGTTTGTTGTTGGCTGTTTTCTTTGTTGGTTTTGCTCAAGTTCTGCCCACAAGGTACTAATGAATCTGCAGGCCTGTGGAAAAAGAGCTCTCCAGCTCCTGCCTCCTTTAACCACTTGGGACTGTTTAGAAAGTTCTGGAGATCAGTTTTGGTGAAAGTGCTAAATAGACTTGTTGCTGCTTTATAGCCTGGATCATGTTTACAAGGAGAAAGGGGCAGGACCCTCTTATTTGCTCTTCGTCTGCGCTGAAGGACAGCTTGTGCCACCATTATGGTAACCATCAGTGAAGTGCTGCCATCTTGTTTTGACTAATGAGAATATGTCACTAAGGCGAATCGAGGAGCACAGGCTATTGTTGATGCGGCTTGTTCGCATTCCTCTATCAAGAAGGCTGCTGAACTCAACGTGATTGAGAGTCTCTCGAGGATGACCTTGGGCTTGGGCATCAAGTGAGAAGTTAGTTTTTCCAAAGAGATGTCACCCCAAGTTAAACAGTTGGAAAAGACAAGTTATGGTGATCTCTTGTGGAGCTAAAACAGAGACCTGGATTTCTTCAGTGAGTGCTTGTTATGCATTTCCCTCTTTGAAGTATGTTCATAGGATGATTACACGAGTTGTTCTCTTCAGCTCATTTGTGGTTTTTGTCGCTGCAGTATGGGTAGAGGAAATGAAAATAATTGCAGACTGCTCGAGTAAAGAAAGAAGCAAAAATAACACTTGCAGAGAAAGACAGGGTGGTACTTTTTCTGTATTCCCAGAACTCTTCTCTGTGTTTGTGGGTCAGAGGATGTGTGATTTCTTTAAACAGACTCTTCCATGGACCTTCTCTGTTCGTGGCAAGAGGGTGTGCTGAATTTGAAAGGAAAGCTATAGTCTGTTGGCTAGTGCCTGAGATGGAGCACAGAATAACTCTGACACCTTGAACCACCAACCCAACAAAACCATGTGCTGTTTGGGTAGACATAACTTCTTGCAGAAGCTGAGTGAGATCACCTGGAGAAATAAAGTTTAGGAGGTGTCTTTTAAATACCAGAGCGGGCTGGTGTGTCTCCTGGTTGATTCTAGTGATCAAACAGAAGATTGAACCAGGACTTATACGTGCGAACTATTCTCGTTATGTTAGTAATAATGTACCTGAAATAATGTGTGACAAAGGAATAATGTTGTTGTCCATGAAGTCTTGTACTACTTACAGTTATTCTTACCAAAGATGCTTTAAGAAGAATCGCCAGGCAAATTTCAGCTAGTAGCTGAATGTGCTAGGAAACAAAAAAACTGCAACAGAGGGCTCACGGGAGTGTTACAAAAACTTCTGCTGAAGCGGTCTGTTTCAAGTTGAAGATTGAAGAATGGCATAATAAAAAATAAATTGTTTTTCCCCTCTTTGTATTAGAAAAGCCTCAGGCCATAAACATCTTGAAAGAAATGGATTTTTTTTTTTTTTACTCTTCTGAATGGATCAGAGTTGCTTGAAAAAAATCATGTTGTTTGTATATAACCCACAAGAGCAGCAGGATTTCGAGTCCTATTTTTAGTGTCAGTAAGTCAACCAGCTTGGTACCCTGGGAAATCCCCAGCTCCCTGGCACCTAAAGGTTAATATTATCAGTTCTCCAGGAAGTGGTTTAAAAGATATTTTAGTTCCATTAGCTTGGCTTGTGTTATCAGTTGTAATAATAATAGCAAATTAGCTTGTATTATCGTAGACCCTCAAAGAGCTGGCTAAGACTGTTATTTTCTCTAGTTCATGCTGAAACTTATGGGTTTCTCCTTCTACTTCTTCCACTAAAATGCTCAGAAAAAAGATCTTTCTACCTCATTTCTTAGTAAATAGTCCTCATAAACTCGTAATACACTCCTAAAGCAGAAGTGGTAGAATCCTCAACTCTTAATAGAGGGGGCAAAAAATAGCCTTTGAACAGGAGGCATCTATGTAGTCAAATAAAAAAAAAAGACTGAGAATTGATGCTCTATAAAGACCTATGCAAACAGCTTTAGGGGTGATTATGGTTAAACCCCGCAGATTTTAATGCCAGCAGATGCTCTTCGTAACACAGATGGACTGGCTTGCTATACCCAAGTATTTAGGTGTCAAAACAATAGCTTTGTGTATGTGAGCATGCAAAAGGCATACTTATTGAAAGATCCTGTACCTACATACATGCTCATATGTGATTTTGTGAGATCTTTTTACTTACTCACAGATTGCGAAACCTGGGGGTTTCTCATTTTCCAGCTTTACAGCTGTAACAGCTGGAAGCATACGTGTGGTTTTTTGTGGGGGTTTTTTGTGGTGTTTTTTTTTTAAATGAAAGCTGAGATTCTTACTTAGTGACATGACTGAAAAGATTGGAGTCGTTTAAAAAAAAACCCCTCACTGAAGGGAAAAATACGACTCATGATAAAATCACAAGAGCTGGCTGCACTAACTAATGATAAAACAATCATGGACTTAGCGGGACTTAGTTTCATCCTGAGAATGAAAATACTTAAAAATTGTGTTCTGAGTCACTGCAAGGTTAAAGTTATGGTCGCTGAGGTCTCCTTACATTCATGCCCATACTTGCCAATGCTTGATTCCCCCTAATAAAATGTTATCTGTTCCACTCCTCCACCTACAGCCAGGTGCAGTCAGTGTTCACTTATGAACATTCTGAAGCATTGTTAGATTTTGGGGTTCTTTTTGCATGAGAATGGATTAAAGAGCAAATGGGTAGTTCATACTTTATTTTTTAAGGTTATGTTAAAGTTCTGAGTGCGTGAGTCTGTGCTTTATGACTGATGCCAAGAGATGCCGTCCTGATAGCTTGCTGTGACCGCTTTGACGATAACAGTAGTGGTGAGAGTGCCCTGACTTGTGATGAGCTGCCTCATGTCCTTTCCCTCAAACATGCAAACTTTTCACTTGGCACAAAGCAGGGAGTGACAGCAAACTCTCCTTCTGTGCTACTTTGCTCTCTTGAAGGCTGTATTCCTTGCCTGGTGGAGAGTGTCCCCAGGAGCCCTGTGGGTGTGTGGAAGGGAGGGCACGGGACAGGAGCCTCCAAGCACTGGCTGCCTTCCATCTCCTCTCCATGTCCAGTTGTCTTTTTTCCTCCTCCTCCTTTTGTACTTGTTTCTGGGACTTGAGAGTGTGCCTCTGAGGCATTCGAATCTCCATGTGTATTTTGTCCAGAAGGAAGTAGCTTAGTGCTTTATCTGGTGATTTGTTGGCTATGCAGCTTCTCTCTGCTGTGAGCCAATTTAACAACTTGGTTAAGTAACGATGGAGGTGCAGGAACCTTTCTATTGCTAAAGCTAGAACTTGCTTTCCTTTGTGGAGCCCAGTACGCCAAAGCAGGCTACCAAAGCACCGATGCGTTTCCAGTTCAACAGGTTTAGCTGATGTTACTGGATTGCCACTAAGTTTATTAGAGTTTCATAACACACCCAGGGCTGGTGGTGAACATTTTGGTGTTTCTTTCTTTGCCGATGCAGTGGTAGCAATAGTCATCCGGGCTCTCAGCCCTGCAGATAATCTCTTCAGGGTTATCATTTACTTACAAACAGACGTGTGAAGTATTTGTGAAAAGGCTTTTGAAGTGCCCTTGCAGGCGGATGCTGCCCGGAGCTGCAGAGCAGGCGTTGTTTACACAGGGGCAGAGGATTTCTTTGCCGGCGTGGTTCTCCTCAAGTGCTCGTATTCTGTGGCTACGCTGTTTGCCTTTCTAATGAAGTGAACTGTTTGTTTGAAATATGTGGTAGAATGTATTTAAACAGAGACTAAAGTAAACTTTCGGGCTGTTCAAATAAGCCACGCATATCTGGTTTGTGAAGTGAAGGAAAGCAATTTGGCTGCAGCTTACCTCTGGGAAGGGCAGTTAGAAGCTGCTGTTTAAATAATGAGCTGGGCTTCAAGGGATGTTGCCGCAGTCTCTTGCGCGCCTTGGGTGACGACTGCTGCTCCTGTAGACATTCCTCAGGATGCTGCCTCGATGGAGAGCTCAAAACGACTGCTGTTATTTAAAAAGCGGATTTATTCATTAGCTGCGAAAACTTCGGTACATTCATGTTTGATTAAAACCATCCCAATTAGACAATGGACTGTTGAGAGCCAACATATGCTATTGCCTTTATAACGTCATTAGTAACCCAGAGCCCCCACTTTGAAATAAGATCGTGCCCGAGCATGCAGACATCTGTTTCTGCCTAGCCAGATGGGGTCAGCAACATAACTTAAACTGCTAATCCTCATTGTGGAGAGGGGAACAGGAATCTGAGGAAGGTAGTAACAAATGAATTTGGATCCCGCTCCTGGCAAGGCACAAGGTATCGATGGCTGATACAATGCTTGGAACATGCACTGCAGAGCCCTGGTAATAAGTTTCTGCCTAACCACAGGCAGAAGCACGGAGAGGGAAGGAGGGCTGGGAGAAGTGATACTCTGCGGTTGTGGCGTTACAATTCGTCTCGGAGAACCTCGCTGCTGTTCCCGGATCTGCCGCAGTCATGCCTAATGGGAGTGTTTGTCGGCTGTGGCACGAGATTTCTCAACAATGACTGGCAAAATGGAGATGTTGATGGTGGGGAGCACTTTTCACCCCCTGCCATAGCACAAAACAATTAAAACTAGTCATGTGGGGAGCTCAGGAGCAGAGATTTCCAGCCCTGTCCAATAGAGACCATATGTTTCCATCCATCACTTATATTTTTTGATGGCAGAGAAAGCGCCAAGTTGGTTGGAAGTACAATGCCGCATCCTCTGGCATTGTTTCCCTGCGCATTCTCTTCGGGAGCAAGGGGAGTCACAACACTTCAGACTCCTTGGGTTCAGCATAGAGATTAAAACAAACAAAAAGTCCTTATGCTCCCAGAGTGCAATAAATATGCTAGAATTTCAATAGGATCCAAACAAGCAACAATAGTAGCATTAAGAGCTGGCAAATCCTTTGATGTTATTGACCAGAAAAGGGCTGCTGTCCTCTCCATCATGAACATTTAAACTTTTGACCTCCAACCTTTGTGTCAAATGGCTCTTCCATATGGAGGGTTACTATACCTCTCGGAGTGCCACTGCATTTAGTAAAGCATCAAACACTTCACTGGTGGGAAACTGATACTTAATGCATTGGAAAAGCTCCAAGACTGCCAGAGGGTGGGACTGAGGAGAGCTGCCTCCTCTTCTGTTGGAGGCTGAAGTCCGCTGCAAAGTTCTCCCGTTTTCCCATAGCCAGATTACATCTGAACATTGCACAGAAATGCTGAAGGGGAGAATTGCGTCTTGGTGGGCAGAAGACAGACATCATGAGTTATTTTTGTTACCACCATGTGCTTGATGTTAGCCGTAGACCAAAGCCCTGCATGTTGTGCAAGCATACAACTGAAAGATGGGCTTTTACAGGCTTAGAAAGTGTTTGTGCTTGTGCCACAGAGCTGTATGGGCTGAAGTCCCGCAGCTCGGGCACTTTTCTTGGTGGTGGGCTGGCTGAGGGTCAGGGGAAGGGGTTTGCAGCCGTCTGGACCCTGGGGAACGTGCCCGGAGCATGCGGAGCAACAGAGGCCTTACTGGCCCCCATCACAGGTCTGCGTAGCCTGGTGTCCTTTCCAAGCAGTGACCAAAAGCAGATGCCCAGGAGTTAATGTAAGAATATGGCAGGTGATTCTTCTCTTGCTCCCGAACACTCTCCCAATTTCCCAAAGTTTGCAGTCTAGAAATTTCCTTGTCTGTAATTGGTTTCTACTCATTTGAAATCTTATTGCCTTTCACATCTGTGACTTTTATGTTGAGGCCATTTCAACTTTTGGTGTCCGCAGCCTCCAGTGGCAGTTTGGCTTTGTGGAAGGGAGTGGTCGTCTGTGTGCCTCATCCTCATTTGGCCATCTTTCCAATCTTCTGGCTCCTGTTGTCTCCTTGCAGCACCCTTGGCCTCTCCTGTAGGAGAGGAATGAAAGTGGTGGCTTCCTCTTTAGTGCCCCCTCACCCAGCCATGGGTGCAGAAGAATGCTCCTTTCCCACTTCTCTCATGTTTGCAAGGTTGTGCTCTGTCTAGTTCTACATTTTCACCCATCTTCTCCATTAATCACCAAGGTGAAGAACATAGCTGTGCAGAGGTAACTTTTTCTCTGGTCCCCCTGGGCTGGAGGCTGGAGAAAGCAATGCTGTTGTAATCATATATGGCAGTGACAAAAAGCTCAGTCAGAGACTGGGGCACTGTTACGCTAAGCACTGTAGACAGGTAATGTAAAGATGGAAACTGCCCTGAAGAGTTTGCTTTTGTGCTGTTGCTATGCAGAAAAATCTTTACTAATGCTATGGCCTGCTTTGTTGGCTACTGTGTTTCTGTGCTTCTGCCTGTTCACGTCTCCCTTCTTCCATTTCTCCTTTTCTCTCGTTAATGGGAGTGTTTCTCCTGCTTGGTGAGACTGGACCATACAGTCCGTGATGCTAAAGTCCTAGCAGTGTGAACAGGAGAGCTCAGGAGGTGCTGGAGGTGGTTCTTCAGCGAGGTGTAGAGAAAAGCCCTTTGGCGAAGAAAAGGAAATGGGGTATCTTAACAATACTCCTGAAAACCCAAGAAAACACATGGTTATATTTAAAGTTCTGTAGACTGTGTATCTATATAGTCTAATCCTCTGTATGAGTAATAAGAAGAAAGTCCATAAAGAAAAACAAACTTGAAATAAGACCATGAGCAAAACCCAAGAGAGATTTCTTAAGAATGAGCAGTTTTAGGCAGTCGAACCACTCTTAAGGAGTTAAAGAAATAATGGTTAGTGGATAAAATACTTTTATTCTAGATGTTTCTTGGGACTCTTCACCGCAGAGGGTCAAAGTGTCTCAGGAAGGATATCTTCACGTTAACGGTGATCAGGCTGATGCAGAGGGAAGTGACGTAATTTGACTATAGCCCCTTTCATTAAAACTATCTGCCTCAAAGCTTGGCTTGAGAAAACGAACTCAGATTGACTTGAATATCGACAATATGACATTCTCAAAAATCGGCTAAATGAGCACTTAGGATAAATGTCAATAGGGCAAATTAAGGGAACTTGCCATACTTTCCATCTTTAGTGATCTGAAACAAAAAGTACCCAGCATAAAAATGAAACATAGGGGAGAAACTCTCTATTAATCTCAGGGAGGATGAAGGAACAAGGAAGAATTAAACAGCTGAAAGTCAAGTATTTAAAAATGTCAAGAAGTAATAACCAAGAGCCGGTTTGTGTAGCCTTTGCTTGACTTGAGCAGTGCCTGTTTCACCAGCAGGCTCCTGGCAGTAATAGGATAGGTCACTGCCACATGATGAAAATAGTCTCGTAGTGGAAAAATGAAAGGTAACGGTATTTGAGGCTGTGTATATGAAGCACATACCTGTGCTTGAAAGAGAAATTTGCAGAAATAGGTTACTTCTATTATAAATTTCTAAGGTTGCCTCCTCCTGAACAGTGTTGTGTCAGACTACATGAAAACCTGATGCCCAGGGGTGCAGGACTGACAACTGTATGTCTCTCCCAAGCTGGAAGAAACCTAGGGAGCAAAACCAAGCAACTGTGATTCATTTAGAATATGGATGTAGAGATTAAAGGATGCAGTGAAAGGATATTATCAAGTGGCTTGACAGCACGTGTGATAACTGTCTGCTCATCTGCAACAACCTAAAGAGTGTAAACACCACAGAAGGAGAGTAATTGCTAAGGATGGTACAGAGAGAGGCTAAATAATTAAAATATTTGGTTGAAATTTTTAAAAATCAGGTTGAACAGCAGGGAAAAAGAATCTCCCCAAGTGTTCTTCTGATTGTGCATCCCATAGAATCCGAACTGGTTTAATATCTAAAAATAGACATAATTGATCTAATTATACTTTTGCCTCTCTAATTCCTATCATGCCATAAATTACTCATCAAAACTGCTAAGTATAAGCTATTTCCAAGTCTTTCACCCTGTGGCCCAGACCTTCAGCTGCTGGAAATCTGTTTAGCTACAATGTTTTTCATCGTGCTATACTGATGCCCCACTGTTTGGGGTTTGGCCTTTCAGATAGCTTTTAAACTTAATTCTGGTACGCAGAAGAGCACATTAAGTCACCAAAGCATCCTTTAAACAACATTTGCAGACTGACTCACGCTGCTGCTTCCTTAGAAACTTCTAAGAATGTCACCAAAGCTTGTTGAATTACCTGACTTCTCTTTCTTTGTTCTCACATCAAATCAGGAGCAATACAAGGATATTTCTAGGGGTTTTTTCTCTACTTGATAGCTTTCTGTTAGCTCTCCTTAGCTACGTTTATCTTTTTATCTTATGGATTTTAATGTGTGCAGCCAATAGCAGGGCGTTCGAATGCTTTCCTTGAGCTGTGTTGAGCCATAGGGAATAACCAAGCTGTTGTGAGGCAGCTCCTTGTTCCCAGTAGTCAGGAAGCCCACATTAAACCTCTGTTTAGGAGTAAGTGGGAGTTCAGAGCCTTGCTGTGAGATTTCTCTTTTAGTCTTCTCCAGTGTGGATCAGATTTTATTTCTTTTATAATCTTTTCATTTCCTTGGTTTCCACTTTGTAGCTCACCTTCAACCACTGGAATTTGCTGTGTGCTACAGAAATGGATATGCACAGGCACATAGATACAAATTATTTGTTTATATATTATGGTCATTCGTCCTGTTACTTGCTGCTTGTGGAGGAGGAAATGCTGAGGATGTGATCCTTCATACACATGTGTAGTCACAGGTGGGAAGCATTCCAGACCAGCTGGGTGAAACTTCTTTTCTGGGGTTCTTGAGAGTTAAACATGGATGCTTGTTTTCTTTTCTGTAATCCCGTGGGGGGATTTTGAAGAGGTGGAGGATGCACTAACCACATGGTGACACAAGAAGTTAGGGGGAGCAACAGCAAACAGCCAGCGTGTTTCAAGGCAGAAGCTGAATTATTTTTTTTTTTGCTGCAGAGCCCATCGGAGGTAGCGGAGGGAGGGATTTCTTTTGTCAACTTCCTGACAGAGGACCATTTGTCATTTTCTTGTGGAGACCACATTATTAAGTTTGTTAAGAAATGCTGCTTGGGATCCAGAGGTTATGAAAAAGATGAGCTGGGCCATACCTAGAGCCAGCTGTGTTAGATGAAACAATTTTCCCTCCAAGTAACATGGTGATGAGGCCAAGATGTCTCATTGTCATTGTCTTTTCCTGAAAGCATGGGCCAAGACATGGATGCTGGCTATATGCAACTGTTGCTCAGGTTCACAAGGGTTTTCTGAAGTTACTTGTAGGATGAAGCAGCCGGTGTTGTTTGGGTGGCAGAAGCCACTGAGGTAGGATATTCCTGGTGAGTTTCCAGCAATTTGCTATTTGGTTTTGGGCAAACTGTGCTGGTGGAGTGCCTTGGCTTTTCTGCTCTGACAACGTGTGCCGGGGGGACTGTGGGATGGCAGTGCTGTGCCCCCCTGGTCACCAGACAGGTTCATGACGGCATGATCAGGGCAGCACGAGGAGTCCTTCCTTTGCTATGGGTGAGCCCATCCCAGTGGAAACGGCCATTTGTAATTCACTGGGCTGTGTTGAATCACAAATTTTATTTTGAGACTTTTCAGCCCAAGGTGTTTTGTTACCCTGCAAGTCTGTCTCTTACTACCATTTTTTTGTTTTCCTTTTTCTTTTTTTGGATGGGCAAATGACAGGGAGTACTGGAGTCTGTTGAATGGACTTGAGGAAGTTTTAGTGAATCCAGAAGGCAACCCAGACAGCAGAGTTGCAGTGACTGGAAGGAATAATGAAGCGTTCAAACTGAAATCAATCCAGCAGTTATTCAGCCAATACCTGCAGCAAATCTGGCATATTAAAGACCTCCCAGTGCCAGCTGATGAAATCATTTCCAGCCACTTTTTCTTCCAGCACACTGATAACTGCTCCTCCTTCATGTCTTTGGCATGATGGTTGTTGTGGAACTACTAAAAACAATAAAACGTGTTCCCACAAGGTGTTTAAGTTTACAAACTGAAAAGTGGTAAAATGGATGGCAGGGATCTAAGATGACCTGAAGTCATAATTTTTGGTTTTGCACAGGTAGATCGTTTTTCAGCCGTAACAAGAGGCACAGAGCTGGAGCTGGGCTCTGGTTTGTGAGGTTTGGCCTGGAACTCCTGTGATTTATTTTGAGTATCAGTGTATAGGCTGTGCGAGCACAAGCAGAGGGTAGGAAGGGGAAATCTGGTCATCATTAAGACAGACACATGGAAGGAGTGCACTCTGATTGAAAATTATTTTTCTTTGAAAGTGTTACTTACTGTTTGTTATCACAAGTAATGTTTAATGTTACCAATTAAAAATTGCATTTTCTCACTCTCCCTCTGACTATTTCTTGGCTTAATCCATTTATTTAGTGGAGGGTTTTTTTCGGTTTTGCCACAGCTTTTTCCTCCTTAAATTCACTTTCTGTGTGAAGTGAGTGAGTAGTTGCATCCATGTCAACAGGAGGGTTGCTGCAGTGGAAGGGTGAGTGTGCATGAACAGATGGACACATACAGAAAAGCCTCCTGAGAGAACTTGCTGGGGCACATCTGTGGATCAGCCTGCGAATAAGCAGCACTTCAGATGGCAACCAGCCACGCTGAAGCAGCAACCCCAGTCACCGTAGGGAGACTCTTCAAAGTGCACAAAGTTAAGTGCATGCATTAATGTGTGGCTGTGGCTCAGTCATTTTTCTTCCTGATTAAAGCCTCTGTGTAAGCACACGTAGAGAACATAACTCACCCCTTTTTGAAAGAGAACTAAAAAACCCCCCGAAGACAACATGTGCTCTTATTGAGCCCTATGCAAGCTGCAATTAAACAGAAATCCAAAATAAGATCTTTGTTTGGCAAGAAAGAACCTAATTCTTGCCATAAAACCTGGCAACACCATTAAGTTTGGATCAGTTGAAGCAAATGTACACGAAGAAACAGTGGTGCCCTTAGGGACTGAATATTAGAAAATACCCATCTGGTGATCAGCTTATGAACCAAAGGAAGTGTAGAAATTTGCTGGCAAACTCTTCAAAACTGTTCTGCATATTGAAAAGTCATTAGCAGGGAGGCTATATTTTGCTTGATATTGTTTCTGTTACATCTGGTGCGAAAGCTTGGTACCACCAAGTTCAGCATCAAGACCGTAATGAATTTAGGCAGGAAGGAGATTTCACCTCACATGAGGTTATATCTGAGATAGGGTTTTGCAGCCGGCTCAGTTCTGACCTTTAATTTGGTGAGCTGATCATCCTGAGGACAAATCTGGGAAAACGTAGTGAGGCTTTCCTGCATTGGGCTTGAGTCCTGGGCTTGCTTGGGCCCGATCTCACGACACAGGTGCAGGCATTGGGGCCACACTGGGTGCATTCAAGCCAATGCAGGCATTTTCTACAGTAGCAAATGTTTTCTTGACGTGCTGAAAAACGCAGCCTGTCATTTCAGCAGCCGTCTTCCTCAAGGGTTTGGCAGGAATCACAAGGTGCTTGAGCAAGTCGGTTATCTGAGGACGGAGTGTGTTTTACTAGCCTTACCACCGCAGCTGAACTTCCCAAATGTAGTGATCCACTTACCGAGTAAGGCTTATCTAAGGGACTACAAGAGTGTACAGAAAAGTTACCCTGAACTTCAGCGAGCTGTGGAGCAGGCTCAGTTCTTTGCCCTGGTCTCAAAGGGTTAACACAAAGGGTTAACACAGCATCTTTGAGCCTGCTGGCATCATCTGCCTTTCCACTGAGTCTTGCAGTGAATTCTTGCTGCCTGCTACCTCTCCTCAGACCTTGGTTAAGGTTTGCAGGGACCATACCTGTAATTTCTTCCGGTTTATTTCCTTTGATGCTGCAGTGGTGTCCCAGGTTGCTCACTTCCAGAGAGCAAGTGTAGGTCTCTTGTTTTTCCCCTGTATGGGAGCGATTGTAATTTGAGAGAGATGGTACTGTTCACTTTGTATAAGAAGGCGAGAAAGATTCTTGAAAAAGGAATAAAAAGGCATGTTTTACACAACAGAAAGTCAGCATAAATTGACATATTTTCCAGAAAATCCCAACAGTGCTAAAACTTATTAGTTTGTAGCATTTTGGACACTTGTATCGCCCATTTTGTTTTGAGGAGACCCCCTTAGCTACGCAGGAGACAGGAGAGCATCTGAAGGGAAGCATGCAGTAGTAGGCAGCAGAGGATTCAGAAGAAGGCAACAGCCACCAGACTCAGCAATGCGTGAGGAATGTGTGTAAGTGTATTTCCAGTGCCTTGGCATGTCCTTAAAAGTTCTTGAAAATAGTGAAATTTTAAGCATGGAATTAGATATTTCTGCTAAATTGGAGCTGAGGCATCCAAATACACAGGCAGCACCTGTCTGTCGGCACTCCTGTGCTGTACAATGATGCAAGGGATGTAATTGAAGGATTGGTCCAGGAAGTCACGGTTGCCTTTGGATGTCTATAAGAAAACTGCCTGGAATACACTGTGGTAGTTTGCATTTCAGCGATAGGTTTTAAGAAGTTGCAAATGGTAATAAATATTTTCCCTGGCAGAAGAGGAAGTCAGCTTTTGTTGATTTGTTGTGATGAGAGGCATGCCTATTTGCTAAGGGTAAGAGTTTTGTTCCTCACATTTAATGAGAAATATGACAATGTCCTTATAGTCAGAGCAGGTAGCCTATGTTTTACACCAAGTTACACCTTGTTTTTTATAGGTAGAGTATCTCTCACAAACAGGCAGGAGTTGAGTGGGTCCAGATTCAATTATAGCCTGTGAGTAGTCTCACTTGATCTTTGCTCAGCTACAGCATAAATAATAGCAGCAAAATGTGCCTGTAATATTCTGACGGTGCTTTTAATGAAACAGTTACTGGTGGCATACGAAAAAGCGATGTGAAGGTGGCTACAGCCCGAGTTACTGCTTTGCAAACTTCTTACTATGTATTTCCATATAAATACATGTCAACTGATTACATTTTTATGGTGTTTCAAGTGAATTCCAAGCGAAGCCCTGGACGATGGGTGTTTTGGCAGGTCTCTCATCTAAGAGTCTTTCTGCATAAATATTCAATGTGCTTCAGAGCTGAGTGGTTTTGGACCCCCAAGCACATAGAATTTACTGCCTACCCCTGTGCTGAGGGCTGACCCAAACACAGCAGAATTTGAATTCCCTCCGTAAAATTGACTCCACTAGTTCTGCACATTACTCTCCCTGTCTCCCATTTAGCGTGTTAGTCTGCTGACAGTAGAGTACACAGCACTTAGCAGCTGGTTTGTGGAACCATCAGTCAGGAAATTATATGATAAATAGGAGGTAGCCAGGTTTAGTGGCACTTTATTCTGCTTCAGCAGTTTTAGCCTGACTTTGGAAAAGTCATCATGTGGTTTTTCTTAAGGGTTGCAACAGGAGATGACTACAGTGTAGTAACTTATTACACATACACTTGAGTTATGATGTTCACCAGCTGTATTGCTCATGTGTAAATAATAAACTGTGAGATGGATAATTATGTTGGGGTTTGATACGCAGCTCTGCTCCGGTCGGTGCAGGGCTGATGGAGACAGCTCTCTGTGCCATGATGGACTGCGGCTGTTTCCCAGATGGAAACTGCAAACAAGATGCAACCAAGATATACAAAGGAGCTTAATGTGAGAGGACTCAAAAAGGTGTTCTTGAAGATTTATATCCCATGTGTTAAATACAACTTGTTGGTGCTCTGCGCTGCGTAGGCCTTGCAAAGGGAGATACTCTTTTTGGGTCATTTAATCCTCTTTTTCTGTCTCCCAGGTAGAGGAAGATAGATGATCACATTGGGGAGAGTTAAACAGTGTTTCACCCCATAAATACTAGAACTGCTTTTAATAGGGAGGAGCTGAAGCTGGTTGAAGGTGGGACAGTACGGAGGCTTGGTGTCCTGAGCGGGACTGCTTGCCTGGCCAGATGGAGCCCATTCTGTCTGGTATGAATAAGGGTGACAAAATCTCTGCAGGGCAGAGGAGGACTTGCCTGTGCATCTACGAGGGTGTGAGTGACTTCCTTCTTCACTGAAAAAATGGTGGCAGAGTTTTTATGGTAGGTGCCAGATACCTGCTTTTAAACCCTTTTTCCTTTGATTTACACTGTTGGAGGCAAATACCAGCAACTTAGGTAGCAGGGCAGGCAAGGAGATGCACCAGAAAAAGCTTCTCATGCCCCTTTGCCCACTCTCCACCTTGGCAGCTGGTGAGGAATGTGTTCTGTGAGGTGGCAGCAAGCATCCAGGGGGACCTGATCATCCATGACCCACCTTTACTCCTG
>NW_009711357.1:0-3094 GCF_000703405.1 Apaloderma vittatum
GGACAGCAGGTCTCCTGCTCTGCCGCTTGTGTAAAGCAACTTGTAGCAGTGAGAAATGAGACCCGGGCTAGCAGTTCCAAAGCGAAATGCGGTGAAGTGACATTCTTTGTCTTCATTTTATTCACTTCTGTTACAAGCCAGTGTCTTGGAAAGCAAACTGCTTTACGTTTAGATGCTTGCAGGTGCCTAGGTGTGGAATATGTATTCGAAAAGTGTAGCCTATTATCTATAAATTTATATTAAAAAAATCAAACCAGTGATTCTGGAGATATAAGTAAGGGATTTGTTTCAGCTGAAGAATCAAATGCACCATACCCTCTGGACTAAGACATTACCCTCTGGACTAAGACATCTTACTAGTGGCATCCCAGCTAAATTTAGGCTTTCAAATTAAAACCATCTCTGCTGAGAGGCCAAATCTGTAGGCTTGTTCTGGAGTTAACGAAAAGACAAAGATACATCCCAAAGGTTGATTCAGCCACCTAAGTTCTGGAGTTTCATGTGTGTGTGCTGACTCTCACGTAAGGCTCCAATACTCTCGAGTTAGACAGAATGAACACAGGACTGAATTTAAGTGTAAGGTTTTGGGTAGGCTGTACTGAGGTGAGCCACAGATTTTTATTAGCTTTGAATACAGGGTGGAGCCAGCTTGATACTTTTTGGCACAAAAGGCCAGATACAGAGGTGTTACAGACATGAAGAATCTCAATAAAGGGTGAGATGAAGTCCATATAAATCAAAAGTGGCTTCGATTTTTTTTTTTTTGTAATTATTTAAAGGGAATGGTAAGAGAATCTCACTTTCAATGGACCTTGCATCCATCTTACTTCAATGTCCTGTCGCCCTTTCTATGCAACAATTTCTATACTTCTGTTTTCTGAAGTGTCCTCTTATCAGTATGCTACTGTAGGCAACATCTTGGTTAGTCTTGCTGACTTAGTGAGAAAGTCTACAAAGTGACTGAATGGCAGCACAGGAGGAGAGATGACAGACAAGGACTTAGATGCTACATTTGTCTTGGGAAGTGGCATCATTTGAAAGATTCACAGACTAGCTGCAGTGCTGGCTATATTTCAATTCTGAGATCAGAACAAAAGTCTGAAGTAAGTAGTGTAGGAAGAATAGAGATTCTTGTTGGAACAGTCTGACAGGAGATTCCCAACAGAAGCTTTGGAGTATTCTTTAATAGATCAATGAGAGCAAAAATAAAACTATTATTTTAACAAGAAGTTTTCATCAAAACCATGTAAGGGATGCTATCCTCTGCTATTCCTTTAGAGGAGTTGTAAGAATCAGGCCCAGAGAAGACCAGAGGGGAAAGAAAATAAATTTTAGTGAAGACAGTTGTAACTCCAGTTTATGGATGAAAAAAACATTCCATTTGCTAAAGAAAAGATTTTCCTGCTTTGCTTTCTTTTAAGTTTTCCACATCAGTGATCTACTGGTCTATTACCTATGTAAAACTTTAGGTGAGAATCTCCTTTCTTTCATTTCTTGGCATGCACTATACTTGTTTTAGTTTCAGTTAGAGTGAGAACAGAATGTTGCCACTTCATTGTGTAACAAGTTAATGTTCTCTACTTCAGCCTAGTAGAGAAATTTTACTTTATTGAAATATTACAATTTTCTTCTTCTCTGAAAAAATGAAGAAGGAACTTCATTTGAAATTTTTGGCTCATACTCAAGGGCCTTGTAAAAATGGAATGTGCAATTAACATAAACCCAATTCTTCGTATCTGAAATTGTGGAGGAAAAAGCAGAATTGATTCTTGATGCTTCTGTTGTGCAACCCAGCGTTCCCTCAGAGTAGCAAGATTTCAGTACTAGTGGAAAGCGTTTTTGTAAGACATTCCAACCCGTGCCAGCACTGCATGTAATGCACACCAAACGGTCTAGCTCATGAAGAAAAACATGTTTACAGAAACTGAAATGACTTCTTTGTTGTTTATGCATGAAAAGGAGAATGGGGTCAGGAGTACTTGGAGAGAGAATCTAGCTTTTGAATTATGACTAAAACAGCACTGCAGTGACTCAGCAGAAATTTCATGCTTTTGAGACATTTCCAGGAGCTGATGAGCAAATGCCCCATTGAACAGTTGATCTGTTGGGCTCAGAGAGAGGGATTGTCACGTGAACACATGGCTGTACAGACCATGCCGCCCAGTCACCCCAGGGACAGCAACTCGCTGGTCAGTAAAAGCAAACCCCGCTCCATAACACACCTACCTCAGCAGCTCTTCATGAGTCTGCTGTCTTCTTTCTGATGGATCGAACTCACTTGACTATTTCAGTTCTTCACTGCGTGCCCTAAATTCTCTGACAACATCAGTAATCACCAGTGCGACAATGTGCTGATGTACGCTGGCCCTCTTACAGCACAGTGTAGAAATCTTGTTCCAAATTTCAGCATTTTGGAATTCCTCTTGTTATTTCCTGTTCACTTTTATGTCCTTCCCTCCAGGGACCTGTAGTTGCCCTTGAATTACTTTACCTCTGATAGATATGCATCATCAGTCCTTGTTAAAGGTTTCCAGCCTGTCTGGTTTGAGGTGGGTTTTTTCGTTTGTTTGCTTGGTTTGTTTGGGTTTTTTTTTGGTGGGGTTTTTTTTTTGGTTGGTTGGGGGTTTTTGCCTCATTTTGTTTTGTTTTCCCTAAAGAGCAATTTGTAATTCATGCAGTGGAAGTGTCTTTCAGCTCCAGGCTTGAGATCCTGAAGATCCTATCAACTGTGGGCACAGGCACTTTTTCATCTCTGCTCACCTGGGTGTGGGAGATGTTTGAGTATTGCCTATGTGGTCAATCAAGTTACCTATTTATACCCTTCTTGTTCCAGTAATAGCTGAGCATTTACCAGGGCTACCAAGGTCCATGGGGACGCTGTCAGTACCTGGGCAGGAAGCAGCTCAAGGCAAGAGAAGGAAAAATCCTGATGAAATTGAAAAAACTGACTCTAGAGGATGCTAAGCAGTAAGCTGTAGAGGGTGATTTTACCTCCGCCTTTCCTGGTAGAATAGCTGCCCAATAGGGCTACCAGCTAGATGCTGGAGGAGAAGTTGTCACTATGAGCAACACTAGTGGAAAGTATTTGTGTTGT